>NW_010140411.1:93814-106199 GCF_000699245.1 Pterocles gutturalis | reverse complement strand
CAGGAAATATATGAAATCAACATACCTTAAAGAGCATCACAAGCAGGTCAAACTTTATATTCCCAATGAAAAGTCTTAACAATGTTGCTTTAGACTCAGCCTCTCACTTTCTTCCTTCTAAACATGGTTTTATTTGCTATCCTAAAAACAAGTTGCAGGAGATTCCATCTGGTCTTGTTGTGAATCATAAGCCTACTGTGTCTCTTCCCTGAATACTGTCTTGGCTTCGCACAAATTTACATAGAACATGATCAGAATACAATCTTGCATTGACTTCACTGGAAGAACTCGAGATTTTTTTTTAGTTTGTTGTTGGTATGATAAATTGAATGAAAATATTTTGTCAGAATAAAAAAAAATATGTTTTGGAGATGTGTGTGGATTGAAATTATAATTAAAATCACAATTTTGTTTCAACAAAATTGAAATTTTGATTCCAATTTGCATATTTTTAATAGATTCTTTTATTTTTAAAATAAAATTTCAAAAGATTGTAATCCAAAGGTAGTTTTAACCTGGGAAATGGGTGTGTTCCTTGTTAAATTCAGATCCCACCACCACATTTCAATCAACTGTTGAGGAAAACATGAGAAACTAATGGAACATTTTGGTATTTAATCTTTATTTTTTCTCATAAAAAATAAGAAACAGCTTTGTGCAAAATAATAAAAGCTGTGAAAGGTCATCCAGCACTCCTGGGAAGCTGGACTGTGTTTGAATAGTCAGTGATTCCAAAATAAGTTAGTACTTTTTTATCAATTTGCAATATCAATAGCACAATGCCCATCAGACATGTGGACTAAACATGTCCCGATGGAAGACATTTTGGGTGCCACTGAAAGTCATGACACCGTGTCGTTTACACTGAAGGATGTTTTGTTGGCAGTGGTTGGGCTTTTTTCTTTTTTTTATATAAGCAAATTTGAATAATGTGAAGCAAATTGAATGACAGATACAATTTTGAAGACTAAAAACTTAAAACCTTTAAGCAGTGATTTAAAAGCTAATTATTATGGATATAGCCATTCAACATTAATTTCTTAATATTGTTCCCTCAAGAAATAGTGATTTAGTCAACCAATTATTTTATCTCTTATAGGGATACTTTCTTAATTGCAAAACAATCTAAAAATATAATCAGCATGCTAAATACATGTGGTAACTTGTTTAGAATGACATGTTGGAGGAAGAATGCAATTAAACTGTCAAAATGTAATTGTTTCTCATATTTAATTTAAAGAGGCTGATTCACATTTGCTTTTCGTGTTTAGGAGCTAGAAAACAAAGCAAGCTACTAGCACATCTACTAGTTTTTAATAAAGACAACATAAGCTTGAAGCACTGACGAAAGCTGCCTCTGTCATGAGATATTGCTATCAAAAGATAGGCAAACATTCACATTTTTTTTTCACTCCTCACACAGCTGCAGTTCAGAATTCAGAGTTCCAGTATGTAAAGTGATTTGTGTAATTTCAGGTGCAGTTCTAACATGGGGTGATGTGTAAACTGCACACTCCCCATCCACCCCATTGCCTTTGGGGCCACTCAGATATATCTTCCACTCATTCCTATTTCTTCCTTGTTATTGCAAGAAGTTTGGAAGAAGGGCACCTTGAGCCAGGATCCATCTCATTCAATTTTCTTCCTCTTCACTTCTGCTCTGGAGGAAGGGAGATATGCAGACCTGCAGTGACTTCACCCTGGTGTACCTGCATCCAAAACCACCTGTCTGGTTACAGATATTCCAGGTTTACATTTTTAACCATTCCACACTGAGTGACAACGTGCAGTCCTGGGACTGCTGTTTCACAGGATACAAACCTTCAGTGTAGTGGAAGGAAATTCTAGACCCATTCAGGCAGGTATATTATCCTCAAAGACAGTTCTGAGCAGAGAATTCTCCTACTTATGCACTTATGCAAATGCAAGCAGATATTTTTACCACGATGCCAAAACAAACAGCTTTTCCTTACAGGTCAGAATAAGTAGTTTTTTTGGGTTTTTTTGGTTTTTTTTTTTGTTTTTTTTTTTTAAATGCCATGTTCGTTCAGCAATCCTGTACACCCTTTTTGGTAGCAAACTACTCCTTAAAAGTTGTATGACATCCACTTAAAGCAAATCTTTGAGTGAAATTAATCCAAGTCTGCTGGGCCCATGTCAAGTTGTCAGAAGCTTTTCAATCCCACTTATCTCGTGAGCAAAGATAGAAACCCTGTGGAATCAGTAGCACTGGGATTTAACTTCAGATCTTAGATGGGGTGGAAATCTAGCGAGCACCACACTGAATTTCATTTTGCGGTAATAAACACAGTGTCACAAATTATTCCAACCAACTCACTTGAACACCTTACACTTGGGTATTGGTGCCTTCAGTGGTACATATTCTGGTGAACAGGCATGAAACACATACAAAAACAAGACAAAAAAAAGTCATGGCTCTACACACATTTACAGAAATGCATGTTTGCTTTGCCTTGGATATGTTCTCTAACAGCTTATTTGTGGAATTGTACTGTCATTAAAATCCTCTCGTACTGTTTAGGTGAAAGTATAGATGATAGGGGGTTTTTTTTGCAATCATATTGTTTCTTGTGTATTATTTGTGTCCTTTATATATTACTTTTACTATACAAACTGAGTGGGTTTACTTTTATTTTAGATTATATGTTTTGTCAATTCTGTAGCTAGAACAATAAATAACACTAACAGATTGTTATCCCATCTACGCCACAGCCTTTAGAGAGGGCTGAGACATCAGCAGGTGGGTTTCCCACCTATTTGTTGCCAGCCGAGTAGATCTGCGGGTTTATTCCTACATACAAAGGCAGGATCTATGAGAAAGATGGTTAAAGATCTGTCTGCCTCTGTCCCCTAACATCTCCCCCTCTCTTTACTCTCCTTGTCTCGTAACATGGTCCAGCTGCAAGTGAGATGTTATACAGGAAGGGAGCATTGCTGGTGCAAATTAAAGAGGTTTACAGCTGTGCCAAAGCTGAACGGACGTGGATTTACACAAAATTGCAGGTGGCACATCCCTTACTCTAGAAATAAATCCCTGTTGAATATTTTCTGCTTCAGCCTTACACAAAATCCCAAGCCCAAGTAGGAGGCAAAGTGGAAAAAAGTCTGCCCATGCAGTCTATGGAAATGGAGCTTTATAACAAAAAGTGCAAGGTGACTTTAGGGCCACAGGCCCTGCCCAGAATATAGCAATGGGCCCATAACGCATCTCACTGTAGTCTACATGAGAGACCTGAGTCTTGGATAGCACCTAGGGAACAGGCAAGAAAAGGGACACCAGGCCTATACTGTCTAACTTAAAAGTTATTTGAGTAGCTGGACTCAAGTGTGTGAAACCAACTCGCATCCACTGTTTTTTGGGGTTTTTTTTGTGTCTGTATTGTTCTGCCCTACCATGAAATGGAAAATAAATTGTAGAAACCCAGGAGATTCCGCCACACCTGATCTGTGCTTCCTGAGAGGGCTTTGCCTCTTGTGTGGCAGCATGGTGGGGCAGAGGGGGTCCAGACTCCTAAGTGGGTCTAGGGCACATCAGGAGGCTGAAGGGCTGCTCTCTGAGCCACTTCCAGGTCCTTCTCTGCCACATTTACCAGCTGGAAAGGATAAAGTAAAGCAGTGTAGCTGTAACTTTCCCTTCTCTGTGTAATCACCACCTTTCGGCACGCTTCTGACCCAAAACCAGGGGAAGTCTGGGCTATGGATGCCATGCTCGTGTCTGCTACATCCTATCCAGGGAAGAGCCCTGTATCCACACCCAGCAGTGCAGGAGGGGTTGTATTTTGACAGTGTGATCCTGCAAATCCTCAAGTCCTACCCCAGCTCTCAGTGGCTCCACCAAATCTCTGGCAGACATAGAAGATGAAAAACTCCCCCACCATCAATACGCTCCTTCAGCCATCCTTACATGAAAAAACAGCTTTGCATGTGCCAGGCCAGGCCTTGACTCAGCTAGGGGAATTTCATACCAGATTTGTATCCCATAAGAACAGGCATTAGGGTTGCCAGTTTGAAATATGACAAAACCCAGCCGTCTCAGACAAATGGTTGCTACCCACGCTCGGCTTCGTCTGCACATGTGCGGTGCTCGGGATAACAACTGCCAAGTCTATAGTAAAAGAGGCCAGGCAGGAAGCCAGCCACATGGCAACTCTAAATGATATTAATAAGACTTTATAAAAAGTTAAAAGCACAACCTAGCTTTTCAAAGTGTTTCTCAGAGATCTCTACATATGCATAGGTGTTTCATGTCTATGAGATAGAGGCTTGGGGTAAATTTAATGCAGTATACTTTTCTGGCTAAGAATGTTTTCTTTTTTTTTCCATCCTGAAAGCTGTTGATATAAACTGGGACTCATTAAAAACACCTTGTGTTTTGTTTTTAGAAATCTTGAATTTATGTCGTTCACTGGATCGTTAGAAAGTGATGTAGCATCAACAACTGAGCCCTATCTTGCAAGAAACAGAATATTCTAGCTTCAGTCAATGGCAGTAAAATGGTGCTTAGCACCTTTCAGGAGATGCTGAGCGTCTCTCCCAGGCCTAAGTCCAGAGATAGCGTTCCCAAAGGACAGATACAAGGATATTAAAAAAGACTTTGATCAAAGAAATATTGCTTCTTTCCTCCTTTCACTAAGCAGATGTGCAACGTGTCTTGGGAAAGAAATAGAAAAATTCCTGAGTGATTTATTTGATGAACCTAGTTTTAACCCAGGTTATTGCATGCCTGATATGGTGATGCTGGTTATTAGTTTCCAGTTGAAAATGACCAGATAGAGGACATATTCACTTCATCAATATAATACATTTATTGGTTGTCAAGAGAGTCACATCACACAGATATGTAAATCTGTCACTTTGTCTTAAAAGTGTATTTCTCTATTACAATGTTGCTTGATGTATGTTTTAAGGCAGTAAGGCCTTTTAAATATTAAAAAAAAAGAAAACCAAGACAAGGGGGAAGATTTGTCTATTCAATCACAGGATTTAAGACATTAAAAGCAGATGCATCATTTATAAAAGTAGGATTTTATCAAATGCCATTGTAAATGAAAGAATCATATCTACCATATGTAGATATGTGAATTAAAGAAACCTTATTTCCCAGGAAAATTAACAAACCCTTTTTCTAGTATTAAGATGGATTAGTCTGTGAAGCTGGTTACTAGTTGACCACAAATCTCAAATTGCTGTGTCAAAACTAAAATAGAAGAGTCTTTGTTTACATTATATAAAAAAGAAATATTTTTCATTCTGTTTATATGTCCACTCAAGTAATCCTAACTTTGAAAAAAATACATTCAACATTGAGACTAAGGGAGCTCAAATAAGTTTAGTTGTAGTTTAATTCTATTCTTTACCATTAAGAAATGCAAGAACTATCTGTAGCAATAAATATTAAAAACAGCAAGAAACTCACTGATCCATATTTGCGTCTTCAAAATATGCAAAAATAGCTTTTTTGAAATATGATGGCATTCTGTATTTCCAAATAAAAAATAACAGCTAACATCATGACATATTATGGTATTAATCCTTCACAAGAGTCCATGGTTGCGATGGTGGCATGTGTTTGCTGACAAGTCTCCCTGCTCTGTGTAGAGTAAGACTGGGTTACTCAAGCGCCCTGAAGAACTGAACCAGAGACCAATATTTTTCTGTTGATCCCATTTTTTTGTGATGGGACAGAGCAATATGGCACACAACACACTTGAGTCAACATGAAGTCTGTCCATCTTTACTGTAAGATTTGTATCAGGCTCTTAGGAAGCAGCTTAAGACAATGGTTTGGTTGTAAGCTAAAAATGATGTTAAATGAGAACAAATATTTCTTATTTTGATCATGCAGTAGTGAGTTATTGTGTGTGTTAGCTATCTGCAGGACAAAATATGAGACCTTTATCAGAAAACAAAAAGAAATTTTCACTGTTTTTGAACACATAACACTCTCTGGACCTGAATGAGCAGATCCTCTGTATGCAAAACTGCCACTGAAGTTAAAAAAACTTGTGTGTGTGCAGTGCCTCTGCGCTATATCACCATGGTTGAACCACATGGCAATTTACCAGCTGGGTGTCCTTGCTGAAAGGATGTTGCTAGTACAGAGGAGAATATGGTAGTTAATTCATATGCAACTAATTCAAAATGAGGAGCGGTAAGCATGATAGGGGGAATTATTAAACATGTGTGAAGAGAAAGAAAAAAAAGAATGTGGCAAACCGCATAATTAAGATACAGATTTTTAACTTCATTTGTTGAAAGTCTATAGACACAAACAACTGGAAGGGAGGAGATCCTTCAGGCTAGTCTAAGGTGTTCTAACCTAAAATTTTAATGGAGGTTGTAACAGAGAATTGAAGCAGACGAGAAGCGTGGGTCTGGCTTTCGGCCTCTCCCACTGAAATATAGGGTCATTGATAACCAGATCTTTGGTTCCAGTTCAGCTCCAGTGAATATTCACTTAAGTTTAACATAACCAGCCCTTAGTTAATCAGTTTATGTATAGAATCTACACCATAACAGCCCACCACTTTGCAAAACATAAGTAATTATCATGGAAAAAAGAATGCTAAGACTAAAAAGGCACCAAGGTTGATTGTAGCCTGAGCAGTTTCACTGGTATCCAGTGTGCACAGCTGGCTGTCTGGGCTCTGTGTCACTTCACTGAGCAGAATCCCCTCTTCAGGAAGGAGAAGATGCCATCATACAAATGATTTGTCAATTTGGTTGCGCTAGGAGAAGCTGCTGTAGGGTAAATGATAATACATGGCCAATGCTTCTTAAAATACTCCCAGGAAAATCATAAATCTATGAGATTGTGTGTGGAAGTGTCTAGTACAGCACAATGGGGTTTCCAGGAGAATTTCCTGGTGTGGTGACATTTGGGGTGGTGACATTACTCAGATGCGCTGAAGTCAATGGCAAACCTAAATGTAGTTGCGTTGACACTGCCAGGAGGAGCAGCAGTTCTGCATGGTACACATGCTACATTCATTGCAGAGAACGTTACTGACTTCCTTTTAGGATGTTAGAAACTCCACATTGTTGAGACCGTTTTTATGTCTGTTTTCCTGTTCTCCTGGCTTCACTTGCAAGGACAGAAGTGACTGGGCTCAGAACTTATCAAAATGGTCAAATGAGTTATCCAAGACCTTAAAAACAGAGATGGGAGAATAGCAGTGTTTTGCTATTGTTTTAAAAAGTTGTTAACTGCAGTTTCTGCACTGGAATAAAAATAATTACTCATATCCTTACTTTTTCACACAATTGAACTGCTACTTTCTAGCCAAAACCACCCAAGGCTCTTGATGTTTTAGTGCAATGTGTACACACAGGAAAAGGTTTTTCCTGGTTCTCGCCATCCTGTAAGGAATTCCAGGGATTGCAGAGTTTAGCTGCAGAGTTCTGGATGTAGCAGCACTCACACAATCTCTCTCCTTTCCCAGAAGGGGAAATACACCCTGGGAATGAATTCAATTTTTGTGGTAACCCCACTGGTGGCTCAAGACTGTGCAGTTCCCTGTAGGGCTGCCTTGAAGGAGGTAGAGATGAGTCTCTGCTGGGATGAGGGAGTCCGCAGGTACCCAGCAGAGAGCTGTAGATACAGCTCAGAATGACAGGTACTGACCCTGCCTACCAGCATCCTGTCCCTGACTGCACCTGCCTCTCCCTTCCACCTCATCCACCACCACAACTAACGTATTATGTCCTGTCTGGCTCCTGCCTTGGTCCTCTGTCACTTCCCTCTTTCTTCTGTCCCCCGAGTGCCCTGGTTCTCCCCTGGCTCCTACCCACACATACACAGGTCTGCCTGCATGCACCCAGCATAGTAGGAGTAGTAGCTTTTATTGCTCTCAGTTCTTTATTAATGCCACATGTGCTGTTGTAAGGTTAAGTTATTAAGTGATATCCAATAATTGTCTCTACTCTAAAGTGGACGTTTCATTTAACTATACTCATGTGGATCTGTTTCAGTACCATTTATCATGACCACATTTTAAGCAACATTTCAATAGGCCATTTCTCTCTTTCCTTTCTTTAACGTAACTAGACCTAAAGGTCCCAGTCAAAAACTAAACACAATTATCTTTGGAATAGCATAAGGGAATGTGAGGTTTGCATGCACTTTGGAAGTTAAAATACATATTTTACTGGGCTATCATCTCAGCTGCAGAGTTAATTTTGCTGTATTTGTGCACTTGCTGGCAATGCTTACGTGAAGGCATACAATGACTTGTTTAGTTTGCAGGAGAAAATTATGTCATTTGCAAGCAAGCTTTCAGCTGTGATATTTTATAATTGTTTAGATGAAAACCTGATAATCCTCTACTCCTTCACATAAACTGCAATCCATCTTTAAAACTGCGATAATTCATAAAACCTGCAGCTTAATAAACTAACAAACCCCAGGCCTATGTTATTTTAAGGGAAGTCAATCTTTGATCAGTCAAGCTGAAATGGGTCTGATAAGTGGTGGCCTTACTCACAGGGAGCAGCACTCCAGTTTGTTATTGCTATTTGCTCATCATCCTCAAGTGCAAAATAAGCAGAAGTCTTTCCGAGCTTCTTATCTCTTTTCACTTTCTTCTCTAGATCTCTGTCTCTTTAATCCAGCATGTCTGCTGCTGGTTAACAAGGAAATCCTGTGTCAATTATCGCCAACAACTTCCTGCTGTGAAGCTGTGGGGAATCAAAGCTTTTGAGAGCCTTTTTCACACCAGAGAGTAGTGCAGGGCCTAATTAAATGGCCCTCATATCCTGCAGCCTACTGGTGGCCAAATGATAGAGAGCTAATGAATGATAACCTTTTTTTTTTTTTTTTTTTTTTTTTTTTCCCCCTACGAATTGTTTTGATTCTTCCGGTCAGTTGTGCGTATTGAGTCATGGCTCATTATTTGTGCTTAGGGCTGAGGAGGGCGTCAAAAGGTAAAACTTGGGAAAGATACTGATCTGCTTGGGTTTTTTTTGTGAGTAGACCTTCGATGATATAAATAAATATATTGCATATCAGGAAGGATATTTGTTAAAAATTGCTTTGCTGAAATGTGTTGCCCTCTTTCCTCGATATGGATTGCTTTGGTGACTCTTATACACACGCGGGCTGCAAAATTGTCCCATAAATCCCCCTCATAAATGCTATCGCTACAATATTATTTTTACAGAATCACAGAATAAGGTATCTGCCATCGCTCGTGCACAGCTGCCCCAGTTCTCCCTCCTCTTTTTTCTTCTCCTTTTTTTTTTTTTCCTTCTAAAATCACTCTACCAAGAACTTGATCTCCTGCCTGAACAAAACTGCAGCTCTTGCATGGCTGCTGCTTGAGATTAACTAACCTTATGCTGAAGTTGCACCTAGAAGAAATACAAATCTATGCATCTCCACTGCTTTTAAGTTTAGACGAGCACCCTGAATTGCCGGCTGCCTCTGCCTGCATAGTGATGCTGTTCTGTGAGCAGTCGGTCATCGTGGTCCCATGCTGAGCACTGCTTGCACTAGTGCAGTGCCCAAGCAAGGTCAGCAGCAACAAAACAACCTTAGGAATAAATAAAATACCTGAGCAGATAGCGTGATACCTGCATTTAGCACAATTGTTCATTTCTGAGGGTCCTATCAGAGTGCATGTGCATGAGGTGACAGACTTAGAGGTACCATGGGAGCCCTAACTCTGAATTTCCTGACTTTTATGGTTTTACATTACAACTTTAATGTTCCATTAGCATAGTTTTTTGTAGTTAATTTCCTTGGGGAGTTTGGGAGGGTTCAGGTTGGGTTTGTTTTTTTTTTTTTTTAAATAAAAGCAGGGGGTTGGATAAAGATGGTCAAATTTGCCCAGCTGCTTTGAAATATTTAAAAGGATTTAATAGGAATTTTTCTTCTAGAGAGGAGCAATTCCAAAATGCCAGCCAGAAGTATGCACACCTGCTTTCAAATTCTGAAGAGCTCATGGTCCATTCTGCCTCATTCCATACCCAGAGCTCTGGCTGAAGGCTGGTTCACAGAAGAACCTCTGTTACGAATTTTTAAGGTTATTTTTTGTCTGTGTTGGGTTTTTTTTGTTGGTTTTGTTTTGTTTTGTTTTTCTTTTTTTGAATATAAAAAGCACAGGCAACTTCCATATACCTTTGTTAACAAAGATTTTAAATTCCAAAAGCCTCACCTTTCTGTGATACCATTGTAATGCCAGCAATACTAACTAAGCTTTCTTTCCTTCACCACATTCAACATTTATTTACAGTACCAAGCCTGTAAAATGCTTGTCGCTTCTCTCACATCCAGCCAGCACGTACATCTAGGGGCTCACAATCTAAGATGAAGACAGAAGTTCTGGGGAAGAGACACGCCATGACAATTTGATGTGCTTTAGGTTGCACGGCAGAAAGCTGTCATTCATCTTAGAAGAAAAAGTTCAGTGAGATATTGAGAGACGCAGAAGCAAAGCGTCAATTCTGGATTACTTTATTTCACCGTGGTCATCTTAAATGAATCAAGGACCCATCTTGGTCTTCATATCTCAACCTTTCAGGGTGGAAGGAGGAACTTGGACACTGTGGTGCAGAGATGTTCAGCCAGTGCCAGGTAGGAGGAAAAGAGGGAGCAGGGGAGCGAGCAGGGGAGAGAAGAGGTTTTGAAGGTGAGTTGCATGCTTTTTCAGATGGTATTTGCTGGCATGTGTTGACCACTGAATCTCACATACTTGGCCTTTGACTGTGCTCTCCTGGGTTAGGTGAGGATGAGCATATCATGCATTTAAAAAGAGCCACCTCCTTTGGAATATGAACATTATGGGTCAGGCCCTTGATATTTTTTGTTTTTAATAGCAAATTCAGGAAAGTTTTTATTTTGTTTTTCTATGTTTGAGGCTTTTAATGTGCAAAATTCTGTCTCTGCTGGTTGCAGAGAAAGTTAAACTTCAATAAAATGGGGAAGTTTCCTGTAATCATGACTCCAGGGGCTGTGGATTCAAGACAAACACCTGAGAAACACTGTGATTGAAGTTATCACCAGCCAAGCAACAGTTTCCTCCCCTAGATAATGAGTGATGAAGTTGCTCTGAGAATATGGATGAAGCAATCTTTTCTTTCTCTTTTCCTCCTTTCCCTGCTAGCCTTCTGATCGCTGGCCCCTGGCCACTGTTCCCAAGCAAGACAGTGTTGGCTGCGGTTTGTATTTTCCCCAGTATAAATGACTCACTTGCATCCTCGTTCTGTCTCCAGCAGCCAGTAGAACTCCTGCCATCAGTTAAAAAATGTTCCAGGATTTAAGCATCAGAAGAAGTAAGATGTCATGCCCCAAGTCAGCAAAGCACCTCAGCAGATGTGTGCTAAGTGTGTCAGTGTCCCTTTCCTGGCCCTTATTTTTATGTTTAAAATTGCATATGAGCTTATGAATCTTGCTGAGATTAAGAGTTCTTGCCAATATCTCACTGCTCAGGTACCACCTCCATTCTTCTTGACACTTTTTGACACAAGGAGCATTCGTTGCCTCATGCAGTGCAAATTTTATTTGCTAGTTTTGGAGCTAATGAAATAGTTTCATAGTTCAGTTAAGGATATCGCCCGTATCAGTACACTGACATACAACATCTTGCAATACAGGTGATGTAATTAATTCTTGTGCATATTCTTATATTTTTGCATGGATATATATTTTGTCCTTTCAAATGTGATTAAAAAAACCCAGAACCACTAATTACAGTTTGTATCAGCTCTGAAAGCATATTTTTGTGGATTTTTAACCCCTCAGAAAAAAAATCTTAAAAATACATATATTTCCCTTAGCTATTAATAGCTTTAGTGGATATTTGCTAACAGATGACATATAGCGATGAGACTAAAAGGAAATATAGATTTTAAACAGTCGTTCTTCCCTTTCTCCCAAAGTACCAAAAATGTTTTAGGGTTTACAAACCATGGATCGTATTTTACTTCCAGCTCCAACAGTATAAATTTAATACTCTGCATAAACCAGAATTTGATACATACTTTTTAAACTTCCAAATATATTTCTTAATAACAAAATAAATAAATACACTTTCAAATCCCGTGGGGAGCTTTACCTGACAATGTAATAGGCTAAATAGCTTCAAGGATTTGATAATAATTCACTACAAGAATATTTCAGCTAGTTGTATTTGTTTTTTCTTCCCAGGCCTAACCTATTTCTTTTATTAAAAATGATGAAGATTTGATCCTGCTTCCATTTTAAGCATCACTGCACCAGGTCTGATACAAATGTATTAATTTTTTTTTTTTTTTTTGTTATCCTGGTCTGCTTCTCAGATGGAAACAGAGTATTTACTTCTATTCACACCATACACCAAACTATGAATATTATTTCAGTTATGATTTCCTATGTGTCTGTACTAAG
>NW_010140411.1:34312-93783 GCF_000699245.1 Pterocles gutturalis | reverse complement strand
AGTGGAAATAAAGGACAAAACCAATAAAGATTCAAAACCAAAAGCATATGTACAGGAGAGTAATACACAAAATAAAACAGGGGCTGTTTAACAGATGACTCCACTGAAATGTAAAATATTCCACAAGTTTTGGCAACTTTGAAATGCTACACTTTCTACATTTCATCTATTAATCATTCGAAGGGACTTTTTTGGTTAGTCAAAAGACAAAGTATTCCCTAACTGATTGTGTGCATGTAACTCCAGCCATAGCTACGTTGACAAATATGACGAAAAAACAAGGAAGCAGCAATAAATTAAAAATTATCAGCCACAAATAAGCATAAGAAAAAACCGACAGATTCTTAGGCAATAAGTGAAACTATAAAAATCAGGAAACAGACTGGCTGAGCGTCTAGAAAATGTTAGGAATGAAAAAAGGACAATTTTGAGGGAAAGTTTTCAGACAAAAATTAGTTGCTTCTCCACTGAAATGAGTCAAATATTAGAAAGCTAAAAAAAACCAAAACAAAACAACAAAAAAAGTCCACAATAGGCAAATCCCTGTAGATCACAAGCAGACACAACTTCCAACACCAAATAAAGCACTGTTCTCACTTAGACTCCACATTATCACCTTCCTTTGGGAGGGTTCAATAATTGACATAATCAGTTATTCCAATTAAAAAAATAATAAGGAAAAGAATCTGCATATTAAATAACACAGTTGTAGGGTAAACATAAAAGTCAGTAAAAGAACAGTAAAAATACCTTTGCTCATAGCAATATGCTATTCATTTAGTCGCCTGGAGAGTATCACTCATGGGTCTTTTAAGTACTGTCACAACAAATCATTGGAAACTGGTGAATACACAATCCAGGATCCCAAACAACAAACTATTACAAACTATCTATGTGTGAAAAGACTGCTGGAAATTCCTCTAAGCCTCTGTAAATAGCTTTGAGTGAGGCTGGTTGAGGGCCAGACACCCACCAGAGGCAAATCCTTCCTGATTTTTACTTCACCATAGCTGTGCATTTTCTATCCAGTAAAGGTTATTCCCTTCTGACAATGTGAGACTTTAGTTTTCCTCTCTCTGGTCAGCAGATTAAGACAATAATGCCTCTTGGTCCAACCAGCATGTATGTGAAGGTAATAACACTTTAAATATGATGTGAACTTTTTCAAAACTGGATAAAATTTAGTAGTTGTTCCTAGATAGCTCTTATGGAAGCAGAGCACCAAATTGGAAAGGTAATCTAAAAGGGCCTGGGCAATATGATCTCACCACAAAATTTACATTTAAACTTTATGTTCCTCTATAGAGGCTTATATTTTATGAAGAGTATCTCCAAGAGCACCACAAGAGCAGCAGAAGAGCCAATATGTGTATTGCAAACACATGGCACTTGCCTGGCTTTCTCCAGCTGGAGATATATCTTGAGGTGTATTGGGGGGGGAACCCAATATTTGAAATTTTAAAAGGGCACATTTTTACATTTACTTAGATATTTCAGAATGTGCTGTGTCAAGCCAAACCTCATCTATAAACCATCCACTTTAATTTACCTATAATCATTAATTAAGCTATTGAGCAGAAGAGGTATTCAGATTAAGAACAAACAAACAAAACCAATCTTTAACTATTCCTTTATTTTAACCTATTTCGAACTCTGATGCTTAGCGCATTACAGTACCAGGACCATGGCAGTCCAATTTACAAAATTTTGCTACAGAGAAGTGGGGGCAAGGATGGCTGAGTGCCAGGGCTGTGTCTGACCCTGTGAAACAGAGATTCCTGCTTCTGATCATTAAAAATACTTTAGGAAAATAGGTAGGCACAGGTAGGGGATTGCTTTCATGATGAAGGCATGTGGCTGAGTGATGATAACCTTACTCTGACAATAGGGCTTAAGGTACTGAACTGAGCAGAACTACTCATTTGAGTAATTTAAGAAAAAACATGGCCCTTTAAAAGAGTTTTCCTTACACAGAAAGGAAATTGTTACATTGGGGATTTTAAGGCAGAGGGACTCATCAGAATGGGCTAAAAATTATAGGACAGGAGGTTTATTTCTCTGATTTGCAACCTATTTCCTTCTTATCATTTGATTTGTCCCCCCACCCACCAGATCAGAAGAGACCACAGCTTTTCATAGGAGCGTGATGTTCTTTATGTGGTGGAAACTGTACGAGTACAATGAAATCCCTCCTTTTTTTTTTTTTTTTTTTTTCCTTTCTTTTTGTTTTTAACTAAAAACCAGAAATATAAACATGGGGACATTTTTAGGGAAATCTCAGGATTCTGAAAATATGCAGAACATTTGAACTTACAGCAACAGAGTGTCTCAGACTGAGGTTCTTCAAGATTTCCCCCCCTTCTCCTGTCTTTTTTTTCCTTCTCATCTGAAGCAAAGTGATTATCAAAGCTCAGTCAGTGAGCCTAATGCTTTACAGTGTGTGAGAGACACTAAACTCAATAGACACTCCACTTAGTTAACTGCGAACATCACATCTTTCTTTCCAGGAATACCAGTTCCAAATGTCAATAGCTGTTTTAACCATGTTTGATAGGGAAAATAATGTCTGAGATGGTGCTTCTCAGACCCTGGCTATAAATGGGGATTACTAACAATTTTTATGCATTTTGTTATAAACTGAGACCAACTGTGAAGTGACACTGACATGTACCAGCAAAAAACCGACAAAAATCAAACACTTTTCTATGCCAATTGTGCACAAAGAGTTGGATCTCAGCATTATTATAGCAGAGTCTTTCATGTTGCTATAGTCATGGTTGCGTTTGCATTTCCATAATAAAACCTATTTTCAGGGGGTTTATAACTCGGCTGTAAGAAATTTACTCTGTACTCCAACTTGGCATAACAAGGTATCAGCCGGAGAGCTGCAGCCCTCGAGCTTTTAATATTCCCGCTCTGCTGCAAGAGGAAAGGGTTTGTTTGCTTGTAGGTGTTCGCTGAAATTCATTCTGCAAAGCCAACACGGGCATGTATAGGGGACCTGATGATACCAGTGGACCAAAGTCCAGTTCCAAATCTCTGTCTGTCTGCAGATGTCCTGGTGAAGAGGAACTAGGGGAACTGCACGTGGAGTTGGGTACCAGGAGGTGACTGTGCCAGCCATTTTTCTAAGAACCAACCCCAAACTCACCTTTTGGTGTCCATTCCTTCACTGCTTAGGTGAGAAATCACTCACAGTAACATAGATATGTGTGACTGTGTGCTTGAGGAAAAAGTGGGAGAAATCAAACAGGAAAAACTGAAGAAATTAGGTTCTCAGAGAATTGACAGTGGGGGGAGCAGCCTGGTTTCTCACAAAATGTAGTTTCAGACTGTAGGTCCGGTTCTGTAACAACGTATTCTCCAAGCAGGTGGACCACAGGGAAAAACAGCTGCTGTGCAAGTATTGTGCAATAGAGCTGCATGGTGGGAGAGGGAGAAGAGATTTTTTTTTTTCCAACTTCTTTTCAGACAGCTGGAGCATGAGAAGTTGGAAAATGGATGCATTAAGCTGGAGCCTGTGCTTAGCACGAGCCTCTGCGGAGGTTGGTACAGCAGGTAATGGGCTCCAAGGGACCCTCTGCTCAGCAGCTGTGCTGTGTTTTGCACTGGAGCTCTTCCAAGATGCGTGGATTTATTCTTGGGGGACTGTAGGTAAGACTAGGAGTCAGGAAGTAATAAAACCTCATTATTACTATTTATTGTTAGTAAACATTTATGCAATGGTAATGTCTGGAGGTGCCAGCCCGGTACTCTCCATCACGCTGTGTCTCAGCTGAGCCCCTCAATGACTGAGCATCAGGAATGTGTGACCTTTGGATTTCTGGACCTCCCTTTGACCTCCCTGGTCCTTGTAAGGACTCGTTGCTAGAGGTCACCATTGGGAAGATGGGGTCTTGTACTCAGTCTTGCTGGAGGACCTGTCACACTGACATCTTTGGAGTGTAACTACGTTCCCCAATACCTAAACTTGAATGGACTTCTCCCCATCACTGATTTAAGGAGTGAGCAGGGGGAGGAAGTGGGAGAGCAGACAAATCTTTACAAGCTGCAAAGTTCCTATATCTACAAGGCACAGACAGAGCCAGAACTGTGAGGAACACAGGATGGAAACAATCTGCAGAGCAGATTTGCCTGGAGCTATGCTGCCTTTGAAAGAAGTGATACTGCCAGCGGCACGAGGAGGGGGATGGCAGAGATGAAGGGCTACACCTGCGTGGCAGGTACCACCACCCCTTCTCACACTACCCCTCTCTGGCCTCCGCTCTCACCAGGGTGAGATTCACACCAGAGATCACCAGGGTTAAGGTATTCCTGGTCCTCCCTGGACCCATCAGTCCCAAAGGAGTTTTTGGAGGAGTATGGGGATTTGGTTGTGTCACCAAGGGTGGGAAACCCTCCATCTAGCAGCAATCAGGTGATTCCTCTGTTCCATCCTGTTCCTCAACACATCTGGGTGGGGAAGGGGGTCAAGGGTGGTGGGGGGTTTGAGGTGCTGAACATGTTCCTCCCAGGCAGGAGGAGGAAGATGCCCTGCTACCTCTGGGCTGTCCACCAAGCACTGGGATGCTGGAGGATGCACAGGGACATGGGTGGGTGAAGAAGGACCATGAGAAATCTGTGACAAAGGGATGGCAGCTATAAAAATGGTGTTGTCTCTCCCTCTTCCTGCAATTTTTCACGCCACTCTAAATACACTATGAAGCACCATCACTGCATCCATGGTGTTACATGGGGCTGGGCTGTGCTCCTCGGCACAGGGAGCTCAGTCTCTTGCACCAGGGCAAAGCGATGCTGCCCTCACGGGGAGAGGACTGATTCAAGACTAAATATCCTGAAATACCATCAAATACTGTTCAAAATGATTGTAACTGTCTTTAAATTTGTGTTCCTTAGTTTATCTTTATTTTCCAGCTTCAGACTCATTTCGTGTTTGTATGTTTTGCAAATGTAATTTGAAAATCCCCCACATGAGATAAGTTTCCCTATCAAGATGCGATAGGGAATTCATGTCAGGCATAATAGGCTATCAAAGGAGATGCTGCATTTGGATCTTTTGTGCTATATGTATGAAATGTACAAAGTAATTATAAATCCTACAGTATCAGAATTGTCCATTTATGAGACGAATGCTGCTAAAAAAAAGACTTCTGATATTCTGATTGTATCAAGAATAGCTTAAACCCTGCTGGGCCAAATTCACCCCTGGAATAACTTAGTTTAAAAAAGCAGCATAAATTTGTCCTCTGTATTGAAATATATTCTATATTGTATATAATCATAGAAATTTATATCCACTGACTATTCTCCTAGGTAGCTTAAAAAAATTAACCAAACACATAATTTGGTTCCATCTCATATTTTAGTTATCACTTTGGCTTACATTTTTTCAGCTTTTAACTAAAATTTACAATTTATGTCAAGATAAGATTTAATGTAAATATATTTTAAGAGTAAAAAAATAACAGTAAAGTAAAATTACAGCAAAGTAATCATAGTGGCTGCATTTATTGCAATCAGCTTGAAGCACACCTACCTCAGGTTTATGACTCTTTTATAGATTTTTCTGTTGTGCATATCACTCCTTATTTTCAGTGAAGATTTCTTAGTGTATTAATGATGCTTCCTTAGGAATTATCAAAGGGACATATGACTTCTCTTGAGCTTTATTTACACTGAGAAATGCACCATATTAAAAATTGAATTAACTAGCAGGGGTTACCTCACAATAAACTAAACATGGCTTTACTCTTATTTTCCAAGGATTGTTAGCAGTGTTATGAGATACACAAAAAATTTTTAAACATGCCATGCCTATGTCTACGTTAAGGGTTGAACCACGTGAAGCATTACTTGGATTAAAATGTGTTACTTTCAGACAGGAGACGTTCTCTGGTAGACTTGTCCCTCTTCTCTGCTTGTCTGGACTAAATTCTGTGTGAATCAACAAAAAAAAAAAAAAAAAAAAAGTATTTCCTTTTCATCTTCCCATTCCCAGGACCTGTTTTCTGCTTCTGTTAAATATTCACTGACCTTGAGCTCCGTTTGTATGCTGGCGGGTGTAATGGAAGAGCTATCATGATGGGCAGGGCTTCCTTCCAGGTTTTTCCTCCTACCAAACAAATCACATAGATGAGGCTGGATTCCACCTTCTGCCTTTGCTCATACATGGATCTCTCTCTCCTTGGAAGATAGGTTTCACAGTGTGCATAACCATTGCCAAACTGTCATAGCAACAACCATAAAATGGCTACATCTGTGTTTAAATGGGTTTGCTATGACTTATGGGATTTTTATTTCCTCCTTCCCCCCCCCCCCATGTGAAAATGTACTTCCCAGGAATAAGAAATGAAAACCTGAAAGGAAAGGCAATGTGAATTAACACTTACCAGCTGGAAAAGGGAGAGAGCAAGAGCAAATAGCAGCAAGTTCATTCAAAAGCTGCATCAGCTTGTTTCTGTGAAATTTAAAGGATCAGTCCCAAAAAAGCATGCTGGGGGAAAAAAAAAATCTGTAAAAGGACAACTTATTCCAGAGAGAGTTAATAGAGACCAGACAAAGAGGAAGGCACTCCCTGACCTCAGACACCTTGCTGCAGAATGAAAAGGCAGTACCAGCTGTATGAAGGAATATAGTATCTGACCAAGTTGAAATAGTCTTGTAATTTTATTTTTTCCCAAAAATGTAATTACCAGCCTGGTTCATAACAGTCTTAAATTATAAATCAAATGGATGAGTCACTAACATGGAAAATGATGTTACTCATGTTTAGTGGTAATGTATACTTTAATATGGTATAATAGCATGTGTGTCATGAAAGGGGTTACAGCCACATTCCACCCCAAACATCCAGTCTGCAGGCACATGGAGTGTTGGATCATCCTAGCAGACGTCCTCCTCCTGTGTCCCTAACACCGCTGGGTAGAGCCTGTGCACCCCAAGGGCCTGTGCAAATTCTGGAGGGGGTCCCTCAGCAGCTCTCAGAGTTGAAGCAGTTACAGCTGGTACCAGATACAGCTGGTACTAATTAATACACCTAAAAGATGCCCAAAAGGACAACAGAGTCCTCCTCAACAGATGCACCCTGAGATATTACTCTGCTGGAAGTATTTATCCACCATCAATAATATGTTGACTTATTCAGTTTTCCATTTGATCCTAAAGCTCTGGCATGTGTGTGCATTTCTGAAAAATTGTGACAGGCAACAGTAGCAATAAAAAATGCACCCAAGTTCCAAAATTAAAATAAAATGAATAACCTCAGAGACTGAGGGTCCATACACCCTCCCTGGGAAGGGACATCCACAGCCCATTGGAGGTGTAGTTCCTTCCATGCGGAGCCCACCTTTGTTGGGAAAGGAGACCCTGAAGGCAGCTGGGTGTGATAGTGGGGGCTGGCCAAATCCCAAATCCCGTCTCCCCGTGGGGTGCCCGTTGCAGACAGAGTGCTGCACCCCCAGGCAGCACATCCCCAGCCAGCCCCAGATCTGTGAGGGTCCCTTCCCTCACTGTTGCGCAGGACAGCCTTAAATCCACAGGCAATTCACAGTCCCCAAAATATCCCCCAAGCATCAGTGGTACCTCCGGTGTGAGCTGGGCGTGAACGCCAGTGAGTGTCAGCACAGTTCAGCAAGGTTTGGCCAACAGTAAGAGTGATGTTATTCTAAAGGTTAAGGATGCAAAGTTTGGATAAGTTTTCATGTCAGCTCTAAAATTGAAGAAAACGCCAGTCTTCATTGTCAACTTGTCATGAGCATGCAGAGAAAACAGGATATGGGTGAAGACAGAGGTACCATTCCAAGAATTCTCCTAATTTGGAAGAAAACCCCATCAGGTCACAATTTTTTTTACTATTAATGTTTTGAAAGTTTCTGTGTAAACAGATCGTCAGACATGGTTAAAAATTTGTAATTCAAACTAGTGTCTGTTGAAAGACATACACTGATTTGCAGCACAGGAATATATTCCTTTTGTACTCATAGTTTGGCATTCAGACGCTTTTGGAACCTCACAGGTTATCATAGATCCTCCCGCGATCCAGCAAAAAGGCAGAAAAACACCTTCATCTTCTATGGTTAATTTACCATGAGTTTCCTCCCTCTGTTTACACAAATATTAACATAAGGATTTGACCGAGTGTGGTAAATTTATTTTCCCAAGGTGGGCCAAAAGCAGTTTAACAGACTGAATCCTGTTCCTAGACCTTCGCTGCCTGATATGGTAGAGATTGAAAAGACCTGTGTGAAATCATTATAGCTGGTGTCCATTCAGTTTCTGCATTTAAACCTGTGTGGAGGGTATCTAAGCAGGGTTTTGAAACAGCAGAGACTGGCAAGGCAGAGGGAAAGGGCAGTTCAAGCACTGGGTTCTGCCAGATGAGCGTGAATGAAATAAATGTCCAGTGGAGTTCTCACTTGAAACTTCAGGCACATTTACTCACACAACCTTTGTATTCATTCTCTCTTATTTTCTTTTTCTTGTAGACCAGCAAGTTCTATGCAAACGTTTAAGAAAGATGTCAGCATAACTGGAACCCGTGATACAGGTACTGAAAATGGTTTTGGTGGCAAAAACATTGCTTGTTCCAGGAGGGAGCAGCACGAGACCCTGTGTAATTGTGAACATAGGGGGAATAGGGCAGCACTGGCTGTGTCTCAGGTCCCCTTTGTTCCTTTCTGGTTTGGCTGTGGGCTTGGGCGACAACAATGTGTTTGCTTTCATGTGTCCTAGTGATGGGACAGTGGCTCCTGCATGGAGCTGTTGCTCAGGTGTGGTCCTTGCAAAGTTTTAGAGAGGGTTTCGTGTTCATTAGCGGGCAGCTTTTGATGAACTTTCCTATGAGTGTGCTCTGCTCTGTTCTGCCTTCAGCTTGCAGAGGAGTCCATGGACAAACCCATCAGGAGGGGATGGCTGCAGCAGAGAGAAGATTGTACCAAAGGCAATGTTCTGTACAGTTATCCTCCACAAAAGTCCTATACAGTGGTCAGTTACAGTATGTCTGAGAAATGTTTGCACCAGCACTGTAAAAGCCTCTCGTTATTTAAGGACTGATTCTCCATCATCCTGGATCTTGGTCTTAATTTTGTTCACAGTAAGATTCCCTTTAAGCTGCTTTATTTGACAACAGATGTACTTTTACATAAATAAAAACCTTATAACTTTAAATAACGGAACCACTGATTTTGAATATATGTTTCATAACACACACAAACACTCCCACATGAGTAAAATAGCTAGAGCAAATGATAAATCGTATAACTAGTTAAGTTAACCATGGCCTTATTTGCCTTATTTAACTTATTCACCCTCCTTGTGCTATTCATTAAACCAACACAATGGGAGATTTAAAGGAGAAGTGAAGGAACAAATTTATACCAATGGCTTTTTTTTTTTTTTTTTTTTTTTTTTTTATGGGAAAAGGAAGGAAAAAAATTTTTCCAATGGGTTTTTTTTTTTTTTTTTTTTTTTTAATGTGGGCATTTAAATAGCTAATCCTTCTCCGTGGTAGCTGGGTCTTGGGGAAGACATTTTAACATGGCTAAGCTATTCCTTTACATCCTTGGGCTTTTCTGGCATTGAGTTTATTATAATTGTTTGAAGAGATGGGAAAAGAAGATGCTTAGAAAAGTTCTGAGAATAAGTTCATGGTAAAATGTGAAAGAGAAACGAAACAAAGCCTGACGTGTTAATGGAGAGCAGCACCAACCTCCTGGCACACTGAACTGTGATAAGCAGCTGGCTGTCCAAGTTTCTTCTGTTTCACAAGTACTTTGTTAATATTAAGAAAGATGAAGTGAAGCACCCCACAAAAGCCCAGACAAAACCAATAAACAAATAAACATCCCCTCCTTTGGTCCTTGACTGACACTTGCTGTGGAGTTCATGTTATTAATGTGTTTGTGGGATGGGAATAACCACAACCCCAAACATTAACTTCCCCATGCCAAGGTTCACGGCAAACATGCAGCACAGTACTTAGTGCCAAGAAAAACAAGTAAAAATAGGAGGTTGTTCCTAAATGCACTGCTAACTGACTGGGTGACAGGAGTAATTAAATCTATTTAAATATTTTTCATCAGAAATAACCCTGGCATCAAGGGAATAACATGCAGGTGAATGGGAGGGAGTGTGAGCACGGTCCTGAACGTTGTAGCTGAAATTTGGAGTGCAGATGGTATCAGAAAATAGGTGCTCAATGGCTCCTCAAGCTGAAAATGTGGGGGAATTGGGCACTAAAATCCCATGCCATAGGGGATTTGGAAAATGGGGGTGAGATTTCCCACCAGACGTTGGCCAGAGGGTCTCAGTGACAGCGTTCTGCTTAGACCTACCTGCACGTGTCTCCATTTCTCTCCTTGATGTCAACAGGAGTTCCCTGCATGTTGAGCGGAATATTACTGTCAAGATCTGCCGTGCAGATCTGAGAGAAGAATTTTTGTCCTTAAGTGTTGAAAATGTAATGATCTATTTGATAGTGAGAAAAAAAGACAGAAACAGTATGAAGATTTTTTAAAAGAAAACACACACGCACACACACACAATCCAAGCAGCCTTTGAAGTCAACGGCTTTGAAATAAAAAGCAGCCACTTTACCAGCCACATGAAACATATTTTGTTAACATCCTAGGTGTTGTATTTAAAACTGAGTTGGCCAAATTTTGCCGTCAGAGGCTCGAATATAACTGGAAGCAGAGATCATATCTGTGAGTCTCCGGATATTATCAGTTGTTTTAAATGAAACTAATGTATGATAGCACGCCAGGAGAGCTCATGGGGCCAATTGAGAAGGAAGATATTTTTGGGAGGCACCAGAGAGTGGCTTTGTTCTCTCTTCTGCTAAAAAGAGCAGCCACTGAACCCCTTGCTTTATAGGACATATTTGATTATCCATGTTGGGAAGTCCAAAGGGATTTAAACATGATGAGGGACCAAGCACAACTGACCTTTGATGGGATTTGGGAGCCTAACTGATTTAGTCTCCTTTAAAAGCCTCGGCTTGTATATAGTTTATTGCTGGTTATTTTGACGGCTGCAGGTAAGAGGCACTAATGATGATGGTCTAAAAAAAAAAATAAATTTACACCCCAGGAAAAAAGCAAGTATCTAGTAGATTCACTAATCCCCAAATGGTATAGAGACCACCTCATTTTAACTGGTGTATTGAAATGCAGAGATTAGCCTCCCTATGCAGTAGATAAATTGCATTAACATGATTTAAAAAACCAACTAAACTGAGGCTCCTTTTATACCTAATAGAGGGTCAGACTTCATTAGTTCCTCAGTGAAAGCAGACCTGTTCATTTAGGGAAGTGGAAACTTGCCATCCTCTGAAATGGCAGATATCTGTGTGCACAAATTGAATCTCACGATTTGTCTCATCCTTATGGGTGGGATTTTAAATTTATTTTTTCAAAATGGAAGGTTTTGGAAGAATGCTGTGAACATAAAGGATACTTACTGAAAATATGTCTACTTTGATGCTTTTGCTAATATCCCTGTGCTTGTGAAAGACGTCTGGCTCACAGCAAGCAAGGGAAATATAAATATTCCACAAAACCCTTATGAGCTTATCACATGGACTGTTTGTTGAGAAAAAAGATACTTCCATATATACCCCTGTATGTTCCATTCACACAAATGGAGAATCTCTGGATGGATACAGGGAGAGAATTCACTCCTTTCTTGGTTAATATTTTCCTTCAGCGGAACTATAACAAAAGTGCTGCTGGCAATTTTGGAGTAACACCTTTGCTAGTTGCTACCATGCCTCTTAGGAATTGTTTGTGGGATGGACTTAATATTTCACAGCTTTTTCAATCAAGTACATACTAATTCTCTTTTTTCCCCCCTCCGAATTTCACATATCTTTTAAATTCATACAAGAAAAATAGAGCCTATCAGCTCTTGCAACATTAATTTATGTTGAAAATGATGAATGTCGTTCCGTGGAGAGGACTTGCTAGAATACTAATTCTTTCTTTCTTTTTTTCTTATTTTTTTTTTTTTCCAACCGAAGCAAGATTTACGAGTGAACAGATTCACTTCCAAGATGAAACAGAAGAACATCTGCAAGATGGGAATTTACTTCCATTATTAGTGCTATTCTTTCTGCACTGATGAGCAGTGCAGATAATCCCATTCATTACAGACATCCATAACTTTGCTAGCAAACATTTTAACTCCTTAAAGATGCCAGCACAGGTCCTACAACAACTTTAAGTCAAAAATAGAATAGAAATTAGAATATATACTTTATGACAGCACTTAGCATAGTTTCATAGGGCATTGCTGTCAGGGATCTGTGCTGATCTCATTTGTACCATTTTGATATGGGTGTAATTTAAGGCTTCTTCATAGAAACAGGCAAGATTTAAAGTGGTCAGAAGGAAACAGAATAACTTGAAATGAGTGGGTTATCACAGCAGGTCTGGTCATACCAAAAAAACCTCACTTCTTAGTGGTGCATGTTTTTCAGCACTGTGCTCCTAACGATTCAGTAACATTTGCTATTTTTTTCAGAGTGACTTTCCTATCATAAAATGCTGGGTTTCTTCAGTGATGTCTTGATTTTTGATAAAAAAAGTTCGCGTTCAAGAAGAATGTTTAACTAGCCATTCTGGTTTTGTTTTGATTCAATTCAAGTTCTTCAGGTCATTTAGTCTTAAAATTAAATGTAAATTTTAAAATATGACTACTTTTATTGTAACATTCTGACATAATAAAAATGAAATGTTTTAAAATAGTGATTTGTCTTAAAAATAAAACATTTAAAAAAATGAAATTCCTAAATATGTCTCAATTTCTACCTCTGTCACTGTTTAAAGTGAAAACCATTTCTATACACCATGTGGCTGCAGGACCAGGGCAACAGGGTCTACACAACAAGTAAAGTCCAACCTAAGAATCTCAGCCAAAACCTGCTTTGAAAACAGGATTTCCTTTCAGTTTTTGAAAGTTGAAGATATCATCTGTATCTTTCTGTCATACCTGTAACTCAATATCTGGAGTTTATTGATAGCTGTCAATATTTCAGGTTGATTTTTGACTGATTTCCGAACATGCACCTGACTATTTATGTGTGGCAATGTCCCTGCTTCACTGGACTGGTAAGTTTTCAGGAAGAGAATAAACCAAAGTTAAAGCTATCAAGCTCGTGCAACCTGTTTATAGATGAGAAATACCTTATACCTGTAGAGAATCCCCTTATATGTATCAATAAACATCATCTACCCATAAAAAAAAAATCTGTAATACAATACTTTAGAGATAAATGAATTTAAGTATCTGGAGTGAACTTTCTTATCCCTGGAGATCAGTATGAAGACACTGGAGTGACCTGGAGCCAAGCTGCTGCTGCAGCATCTTCTGTTGACACATGGTGAGGTACCACGTTGTGTGGCACAAGAAGAGCTTAGTGAGTCTCCTGGTAGATGAGGATGGGAAAAGCTGACTTCCAAAGGTAGGTCTATGATCAAACAAGAGGGGGGCTTTGAAGAAGGCAGCAACAACAACCCTAAGGAAGATGGTTTCAGAACAGCACCATGCATCGTTACTTAATTCTCAGCTCTGTTTTCTTTACAGATGCTCTGATGAGGTCAGGGTAGCATGTGAGAAATACGGGTCATCCCCTCACTATGTTTAAGAATTTTTATTAACACATTATGTAAGTACTTGGAGATTGTGTAAACAAAATATCAGATCATTTTTATAGAGATGGATATTAAAATTGCAATTTTAAGAAGCGTAAGAATGAATATTATTCTTGGAAGTACTATACAGCCTCGAAATTGAGCAACTTGTGACCTAAAAGAGCAAATGTCACCAAGAGCTGTCTGTAAATGAAAATGTACATGGCACTGCCATAATAATGCATCATCAGACATATTTTGCCATTTCTAGTAGCAAGAGGTCATTTTTGTGCTCTGTAATTATTAGTGGTTAAGTCTGAATGAAGTGTCTTGGGGTTGTTTCAAACCTGCCATGTATTCCAGAGCTACGTGTCTGCTGGAGAGGACCTCTCTTCTCCATCTGCTGAGAGGAGCAGAGCTGAGAAGTCAAATTAAGGTGATGAGGCTGATGAGACCCTCTGCATGGCTTTGCTCTTCTATAAAATGTCTTGAGATTTTCAAAGAGGTTAAGTGGATTTATGGGCCTGACTCCCACTGAAATTTGTGTATCTGCCTCTCCGCGGCTTGTCTGAAAATCCCAGGCTGATATGTTAAAAAATATTCCGACTTCAAAAGAGGAGGCTATGCAACCATAACCACTCAGGGGTTCTGATGCTGATAATACTGTACTTAGAGGGGGCTGCTCCTGCTATCCAGTATGATAATACCAGAATTCACAAGAAAGAGCTGTGAGCCTCTAGCACTTACCAGCTGTAATACTGAACAGATTACACAGAAAAATCAGTCAAAAAAAAGTAATATGCTTTCACCTCACAGCAAGAAACGCTGAAGTTCAGGAAGAGGAAATGTGTATTAAGAGAGCAGGTTAAAAATCTACATTATCCCAGACTTTCATGAAATCAAAATGATAGGCACGATGCTAAGTTATTATAATGTATTTATTACTGGAATTGCTTTCATATTTAACTGATTTGGCCCATCTTGAGACCTGTTTTAAAATGCACCACCTTGTCCACCTTTCCATTTTCATATGAAAAACAGGAAAGCAAAAACTAATTTACTCAGGGAGACACATCGACTGTTTGCCCGTTTATCTCTTACAGACCACCCCTCAGTCCAATGTTGACAGTACATGATATTCCATTAATCTGCCTAATGAAAATTTAACCAGTGTTATAAACAAATAATTGGCTATTATCCTCTCAAAGATCCCGAATAAATTACTTCTGCTTATTTTTTTCCCCTCTCTTCTCTCTCTCTGGCTTTTCCCCCCTTCCCATCCCCATGCAAAAGCTGGTTCTTTCTGATTGATGTCATGGGAGAGGAAAAAAAATATCTATAGCTGCCACTCGGCTACTGCAGGCAGTAAAACCTGGGCTAGGCTTAAGGGGATGCTTAAGGAGTGACCCCTCACTTGCTTGGCTTTGTTTTGGTTATTTGAAGAGGAGCAAGGTTGTGCTTCCCAGGCTGCATCCCTGCTCCCACCCCATCCCCTGCCTGCTCTCTGCAATTCCACCAGTGTCTGATCCACCTCTAATTACATCCCATCTCCTCCAGCTCTCTGAAGTCACACAAGAGTTGCAGCCACCTTTCCCTTATCACTTTTTTCTCCCTTTTTTCCTCTTGTGGGTGCCAATGTTGGGGCAGGGTAGGGATTTTCCCTTTAACATCTAAGTGGCGTGAAACCTCTCTCCATTTAGAGCAATTAAAGTTAAGAAGGACTCTAACATAATGAATCAGCAGGGAATTATTTACAGCTGCATCCTCAACATCTCCTTCTTCCAGGTGCTGATGAGATCCCCATGCTGGGTCCTGTATGAGCCACAGGCAATGAGACTAATCTATGCTGCTCTCCCACCTCATCAAACCTATCCCATGTCTTTAGTCATGAAATGAGGAAAATATTATTTAAGAAGAGACAAATATCTGACTTGGCTTTTTTTTTTTTTAAGTCAGGAAGACATGAATTATACACAATTTTCACAATAAGATGTAAAAACATGCTTGCCAGTGTTTGCAATTTGCAGAGTTTCTTTACAAACAAGAAAATAGCCATTTTTAACTGATGCACAATTTGTGAGAGCTAAAATGGAGAAGAGCAAGCAGTGACTTTTTCAGACAGATCCTGCACTCTTTTAGGATATTGTTTATTGCTAAAATGCACCTCAACATTCACAGACACTTTAATATAGCACTGAACAAATAATTAATTTTATTTTCCACCTGATAGATGTGCAGGGGGGAAAAAAAAGGTCTAAATAAAAACTTCCACAGTATTTGGTAAATCTAAATAATTAATTTCAGTTCTGGGTTTTTTTTTTTTTTTTTTTTTTTAATAGAAGCAATACATTAGTTTCCTAAAAGAACTAAAGTGCTGTTCATGAACGACGCAAGGAGGAAGAAGAGGAGCAATTATCTCTTGTTCTGAAGCAGCTCCTGATGCCCTTGGTCCATGTTCCTCCCCACTACAGGAATTCAGAAACTTGCTGAGAAGTTCAGCCCCATTTATGAAGAAGCTCAACTTTTCATCAGAAGTTATTGCCACCATGGCAGGAAGAGCAGAGACTATCTACCACATCAAGAAGCTGATGCAGGAATGATTTCTTTAAGCCTTGAGGAAACGGCTTTGGGGAAGGGGGCTGGGGGATTTATTGTTGGTTGGTTGTTTGGGTTTCATTTTTGAAATTAAGGGTCTGAAAAAAGAAGTTTCCAGCCACCTCTAGGACCAATGGCACCTGCTGGCTGGTGCTACCTGGGCAAGGTCCTGCACTGGCAGCTCCCTGGAGCAACAAGGATCAGCAGGCATGGAAGGAAGCACAGACCTGAATGCGTGCACCTCAGGTTGTAGGAGATGCTGCTCTTTACTGGAACCAGAGCGAATCCTGTCTGGTGGAAGCAATACTGCTGTCCCAGCGATGTGGGTCAGCTTCAGGTCCCTGGTGTTCAGGAGTCCAGCTTGTGGGATTTTCCTGCATTCCAGGAAAGTCTTTCCAGGGAGGAGGGTTGGCAAATCACTCAGTCAGCCTGTGAACCTTCATCCCCTCGGAGCAAGAGGAAGAGGAACCACAGGAGATGTGAACCTCAGCCCCCCGCACAGCCCAGTCCTGCTCTACCCACCTCAAACAGGGACGGAAAGTCAGATAAAATCCTGGGACCAGCCTAGGGAGCCATCCTATTGGGCAAAGAGCTGTGCTCACCCGTTTTGAGAAAGAAAGCGAGAGCAAAACCAGCACTGCATTTATCTGTAAGTGCCCAAATTAAGAGCAGAAATAAGATTTTTGCTATAATGACAAATTAATTCTTTCATAATTTTATTAAAATAAGCATCTTCTATCTTTTAACTAGACCTGACATATGCTTACATAGATACAAGACACCCTGTAACCTAATCTGCTAGCAATCTTGAAGCAATTAACTCCTTCTAATCTTTAGCTAACAAAGCCCACCATGCAAAAGGTCCCTGGAGAACAACACTCCAAAGGCCTCCGTAAGCTCCCTCTGACTATTTCTCTATTATTCAGTGTGCAGGAGCTCATTGGAGTGCTTAGAGAGCAGGGATTCGTTTGAAACAACAAAGATGAATCATCACAGATCATAAGATCTTCATTAACTCCTTATTTCTCTACTAATTAACACAAAAGGAATGACTTGAACGGTTGACAGGCAGCGAATGACCCACAGCTCAGTGGTTAATAGGATGCAAATGATGCCTAATGAAGGTCTCTAGCTGCAGCCTGGGCATCTGGCCTACTATTTTTGTTGGGGATTCAGAGTGGGTTGGAGATTAAAACAGTTTATAGGCTGCAGCTGAGTTCATACTAATGTCTATGAATTTATGAGTCCAGCACACATAAGAATTAGCTTAAACCACCCATCAACAGGTTTGTATCCACATAAAGCATTTCAAGAGGCAAGAAGTCTTGCCTTCCGTGAGACGCAGCAACAACAATTAGATCTTTTCTGGATTGTTTTGTTTTTTTCCTGTGCAATAAAAATAGTTAATTTACTAATTCCTCATGATCTCTCAATTTACAAGGGAGACAGATCCCCAAATAACTGTACTACTGGCCTCTAAAATAGCTTGTTCAACTGTGAGTCCCATTTCTAATAGAAAACAAATTTGGGGTTTGCCGTATTTTTTTTTTTCCAGAAACTATTTCCAGCTGAGTATTTATGATTAATTAACAGGCTTTCAGTGAAGAGACGTAGTACTACCAAAGCTTCTGCAAGTCCCTCCCTCACTCCCAGAAACGTTTAGAGGTTGAGCTCTTGATTCAGCCACTTCTGTGGGGTCTTTGTTGCTCTGTTTCTTCTGTGCACACGAAAGCAAGGGCTGGTGTAAGAGTGAAATACAGTGTTTACCTCTGTGTGTACACATCCTGCTCGGGTTGCAGGGTGGGCTGAATTCCCCTGTTTCTCACCACTCTCCAGCCAGAGGTTATCAACCTTTCCAGTATGGTTGTACAGCCACAGACCTGATCGTTTTTACTATTGACTGTGTGAGTCAAACATCCCTACAGTGACGCTGCAGCGCTAGAAAATAGCAATCTCAACAATGGAGCACTTGCGTTTCCCAAAATACTTGTATAAATTTAGTTTTCCTTTTTTTTTTCTTTCTGTTTGTCTTAAACCCAAAAGAACAGGCTTGCTATTTAGTTGCTTGTTTTTATTAAAATGTTTAAATACTGCCTTTTATTCTCCAAACCAATGGCTGAACAAGACCGTGAAATGAAATAGATCTAAAAGACTTGAAATGAAAAGTGAAATCTATTTTCATTTTGTAGGTGGATTAATTTTTAATTTGTAAAAAACAAATGGAGCTCTTTATTTAAAAATATAAAATTTGAATGTGATATTTTTTCTCTTAAAAGACTTTGTGAACTATAAATTACACCAGAGTACAGGCAGGGTTTCACACATGCAAATTCTGTTTCAAGGGCCCAAAATCTCTGCGTGTTTTCCAAGCACATCTGCCATACTTTAACTGACAAATCTTGCTGTGTTTATATTCTTAAACAATCAGGGCTGTAGGATATGCAGTCATCAAAATACTTGTACCCCATATACACAGTCATAGTCCTGTGACAAAGGCAAACATTTAATACCTTCCTAGGTTCTGCTTTTCTAAAAAATATTTTCCATTTTGTTATGTGGAAGAAACAGTTGACCAGAAAATGCCTTTTCTTTACTGTAAACTCTGGGAAAAACCCATGCACTGCATCAGCAGAGAGCTGGCTCTGCAAAATCCTTACGTTTCCCATTATTGTCAGTGTGCATCCAGGAAGTGTCAGTCTAAGACCATTCAGCCATTTATCATTCCCACTCCATCTTTTTATTGGATGCCTTCCATCCAGAGATGAGAAGCAGAGCACACAAGACACCGAGGTACCGTGCTTGGATGCCGTGCAATAGGCATGTGAAAGCTGGTGTAACATCACCTTTACTGGACATGGGCTGCTCATCCCGAGGCACTTAAGGGATTAATGAAATGAAATTGTTTTTTGGACTTGCTACACTCTCTCTTATCTTTTAAATCCATAATGTCCCACAGAAGGCGAAATGCAGTAATTTTAGTCAGCAGCCTCTCGTTAATTTTCTACCTTTGGGGGAACGTACATTTATAGAAAGAGGGGCTATATGGAGGCTAAGCTCATCACATTGCTTTTCACTTACAGAGCTCAGCATGGCACCGCAGAGACAGAAGCGTAACATGCTTCAAATGAAAGGATTCTTTCAGAGTGGATGCACGTCTCAGCTGTTTCTGCAGCTATACACATCTTTATATATATATTTTTATATGTATGTGTTTATGCACACATATATACAAACCTATGGAGTCATCAGTTTTGAAGATAATCTTTTAGGTTAAGTATTTTCCCACATTAAACTGATAATTATCCCCTCCTTTTCTTCCTCTGTCCCCAGACACCAAACAAGCTGGATTTTTGCTTCATGTATTATTTATGGAATGGAATTAATATGCAGATTCACAAAAACTTAAAAACTCATAATTATTCATAAAGGGCTTTAAGGTTATTTAGTACATATTTATGAAACTTTATGTTTGCTATGAACTGTGTTTGAAAGTGCTATGGAAGGGTGTTGACTGAGGTTAATTACTAGCATGGAGAGTAATCTGAAAATGATCAAACTCTTTGAATGAAAATATTTGTCAGTATTTCTGATCTATATTTAAGTGAAGTAATGGACATCAATAGCCTTGCAAATATATTCAGAAATGGCTCTGCAAGAAAGAAGATTTGCATATCTAATGCAAACAACCAATGAGGAAAAATGTCTAGTTAGACACCTTTGATCGCTAGGCAAATGTAATAAATGATAGAGATTTATCCTGTTTGTTGTCCATCTATGCTGAGTTATGTTGAGTATGTTCTTATATAAATATGCTCCAGTTTAGAAAATATTATCAGCAATTTAAGGTAGCCAGAATCCTCCACTTTTTCTGGACTGGGACTCAGAAATGAGGTGTGAGCTACATCCAAGATTTCTCTAGAAGTTACTTAGGCTAAGTGTGGGCTGTATGTAAATAATACATTGTATTGGGTTTATATTTACATCAATCTTTCTATCTTATGCATAATTAACCTCCTTTCTAATCCATTGCACTAGAAGGTTGGAAACCTATAAAAGATGTTACAGGTTACGTTGTGTCAAACAAGCAGCAATGGCAGCAATTCAGGGAGGTAGGAAGCACCCAAAATATTGTTACAGCTCTGATCCTACTAACAATTATAAAGATGTTTAATTTTATGACCTTGACTAGTCCAGTGTAAACCTATGGAGGGGTAGTGCACGTGAGTGGGTTTGTAAGTGCTCACAGGGCTGGGGCCGTATCCTGTGCAAGAGCAAGTGTTTTGGAGGGGCTGTGATGGGTACAGAGCACAATGACTCTGGAGTATGGCACACAGGTGCTTATAACAGTGGGATGTATTGTTAATCTCACATATACGGGGTTTACTTAACCCCATGCTTTTCTTAAGATGTATCAACCGATGAGTGCATCACCCAGCATCTATTGCATACAAATAAACGCAGTTATTTATTTGACCATAACATGTCAAATAAATGTGAAAAATACTAGAAAGCTGTAGGTACTGATTAAACAGCAGCAAATAATATCTTAGTGAAATAAATTGCATTTCAGCATGGGATACTTTGGGAGTTGCTCTAGAGATGTTAGACACTGGACACATTCATCCTTTGGTTTTTGAAAGCACAGGATTCGCTTACAGGTCAGGGTCCAAACCATGTTTTGCACTCATTTAACAGTGGATGTGCTCCTTTCTCTTGTTCCCTCATAGGTAAATGTGGTTATCGTGCTGGTGGGGTATCTATAAGCACACGAGCAGCTTTATAACAGTTCGTGCAAGTTGCTATGTGGGGGCTGCACTGTAGGAACGATTACTCTGTTTTCACCAACAGAGTAAAAATGTTGCAGAAATAATAATATTAACAACAGTAAAAACAATAAGAACAACAATAGTGATGATAATGATGAATGTAGCCCAGCCATTCTCTTTGAGGTAGGTGGAAATACAGACTCATTTCATGTTCTTTCGTTTTGGTCTTGGGTGTGTTGGTGAAATTGGCTTTGTAGCCCATATCTGTTTCCCCTGGGAGATCTCCAGTCAGGGCTAGGGCAAGACCCTCTTCCCTTTCCTATTCAGCCCACTAAGCATGTGTGTGCATGTGAACGACTGTGCTCAGACCCTGGTGCACCCACTCCTCCCCATTAGCTAGGATTGTGTTGGGTAATATTCTGTAACATGCTGGATTTTGCTTCCAGCACCTATGCAGTTGTGGTGTCAGAGTGAGGTTTCTTCTTCCACTGCTCTTGCTGTATGTCTGTGTGTGCAGCAGTTCTCTATCTTGCCTGCTTTCCAGAGACAGACATTTTTTGGATGAGGGTCTGGACTCTTCTTGTGAAGTTAAACCCACTGGCAAACCTTGTCTTTCTTCAGCACCTTTTACAGATCATTCAAAGGGAGTTCAAGGACCCTGACATTCAAGGACCAAGGATCTGAGTACAAGCAGGTGTACATGTGACGTCTGTAACCATTGTTGTGCTGTGAAGAATTCACCTGGTTTCTCACCAGTCACAGGATCAATCATGTTTGGGGTGGATTGCACCTCTGCTGTGAAGGGGAATCTCCAAGAGACTCCTCTAGTCAATCAAGGGGAGGAAAACCAGCACCGCTGAAGGGACCGGTTTTGGCATCCTTGGATTCCTCCACCTCAAGGGATGTACAGGGATCCTTGTGTCCCTCAGCAGCCCCTTGCTGACCGTGTCTTGGGGGCTGCCTCTATATCTCTGCTCCACTACAGGCTAAAGTCGAGTAGCACAAAATAACCAAGCCAGGGTATATCGGGCTCTTCCCTTCTGCCCTGGCCCTACTCTGAATCTACAGAGTGCGGTTATCTGGATGGGACTAGTAGGGAAAAGGGGTTGGCAGAGCCTCTGCCACAGAAGTGCAGATACCAGACACACGGTCTCTTTCTTACTCTGTTTGTGGAGGAGCAGTCCTTGCCAAAGATATTTTGAAATAAATGGAACAATAATATAGCCATAATAGTTGCCCTGCGTGCAATGACTATAGCCTGGATAGATTTGTAATCTCTTTTAATAAATACATTAAATTATTTGAAATAACATCTTATTTGCCAACAGCTTATTCCATAAATATATATGGAATATAAAATAGGAAAGATTCCCTGACATAATTAAAATTGTACAGCCAAGTAGGAGGCAGGGAATAGCATTATCTTTTCAGCTGCAAACTATTTTACAGAAATATTTCTCACGCACAAACCTTCTAATTACCTTTAGGGATGGTATAATTGCATATTAAAACAGTGCAGCTCTGAGGCAGTGATGGCTGGTGCCTCCACCTTCTACACCCCACTACAATGGGAGCTCAAGCAAAGAAACTGCCGCTCCCTTCTTACCTGTGCCAAGCGTGCTTCCTCCTCCAGACACCCACACAGACAATCCTGAATGCTACATGAAGATCTCATTCACCTTGCAACAAGTATGCTCCTTTGCCATCAAGGAGGGGTAGACTGGATGCTCACCCTTCTCCATGGCAAAAGGTCCAAAGCCCAGGAAAACATGCAGGCATTCAGCTCAAGGTGCTCGGAGGGGGATCTGGGGGCTGGTTGCTCACACTCATCATCTCCAGAAGTTCCACTGCTCTCTAAGCAGAGATGTCTGGTGCTTTGGCAAAGGACATGAAGGTTACCGTGGTGGGTTTTTATCTTCTGTGCAGACCGGTTGTTACACAGGATCCTTATGTGTTGTTCAGATGTCTTAAAGACATTATTTCAAAGGATTAAATCTGCATTAAAGAAATTATCAATAATGTAGTAGATTATTGATTAGAACTATTCTTAATTTCAAATGCATTGTGTTTGGAACATTGGTGATTTATACACAGGATAACACAACAAAGAATGCAATCAATGGCATTTTGGTCTTAGCATCTTAAACTGTATATTACACCGTCCTGCCTAGAGAAGCATATTTATAACAAGGACTTTTTACTGTCTCATAGCAAAATCATTTGCAAAATTGTCTCTTTGCACCATAAGCTATTAGGTCAGACAGTAATTTAGCTTTCAAGTTAAAGATTGCCAGCAAAAAGACAACTGGAAGCAACAGAAGTTTCCAGACTCATCTGATTTTAGTTGTCCTTCTGATCCATTTGCTCAGCTGCATTTTAAATACAGGGGTGAGAGCAGTAGACGAGTTGTACATGGGCAACTCCCAGGCAACTCCCAGGTATGTCGTAGAACCAGGGACAAAATTTGCTTCAAGCAGTGACTCACTGGTGATAAAAACCCCTTCCACTAATTCGTATCCTTGTTTTCCAGGCTTTCTGCTTAGAAATGGCAGGTGAGGCAGGGTTATAAATTCTGCATAACTAACTCAGGCGATGTTACAGAAATATAATCACTTTTCAAGGGTGCAGACTAGTGTTTCTACACCAAACCCTTGGGTGCCTGCCGATGTCCGAGGCATCATGGTCAGCTTCGGAACTGCTGCCTACAGGAGGTCCTTTAATAAGCACCGAAATTGTCCACGAGGGGAATTAGCACAAAGCAGCCAACATGCTGTAAACTCACACCATCTCTGCACTCTGACTTCCCCCTGGAAGCCTTTGCAGGATTAAAACACGAGGTTAGATGGCAGGTACAATGGCACAGGCGAGAGGGGGTGGGAACAGCAGTGTGTGTATAGTGTAAGTGATACACGGGCAGGGGAGAAGCCAATGCAAATCTTTACTGAAGAGGTCACTTACTGGGCTTTTCGTGGTCTCCTCTGGGTAAGGGAAAGATTGCTGTTTGTTCCACAGCCAGGTGCTCTCTGAGGAGGCTGAGTTATGTTTTCAGCTGTTTTTCATGTCTGTGCGGTGGCTTCAAGGCAAGCAGATTCCTCTGGGCTTGTTGAGTTCTAAAAAAGGAAAACAAACAAGCTGGTGACTTCATGCTGTGTCCCCTTCCTTGCAGGACTTTAAGTGGTCCCAGTTGGGATCACTGATCCCCTCTTCCCACCACGAAAATGCAAGACACAGTGTAGCTGCATATGTGTGCACACGGATGCAGAGGCACAGGCAGGACCTGTGCTCCTGCCTACCCTCCCATGCCTGTATACCTGCACAGCACTTATTCACATGGTTGTATGCATAAAATATGATGTATTGACTTCTCTCATTACTTTCAGTGGGTTTTGGATCTGGTCCATCTCACAAACACATTGAGTTGCATTTCACACACACAAATTGCATTTACATAGATACCATATAAGTATACATCCTATCTTTGGTGGAGGAGGGGCTGAATTAATTTATCAGAGCAGTGCTTATTGTTGCTGATAGCAAAAAGAATTTCTCAGCTATTACCCTGGATTCTTTTCTTCTTTTTTTTTTTTTTTTAAAATTTTTCCACTTTTTCCCCGGGTTTTTTTTTTTTTTTTTTTTTTTTTTTTTTTTTTTTGTTGGTTTGTTTGTTTGTTTGTGAAGCACACAGTGCACATTTTGGGGAACTATAAATACATAGTCCAAGTCATATAATTTTTCAGCCCAAACACCATACTGTAATTTGCTAGGAGATGTTGCAAAAGCTAAACCATGGATAGCTACAAAATACAGGAAAATTATGCTAATTAGAGAAGTGCATGAAATAAAACAACCCAAATGTGTATTGAAAATAATTATTATATTTGCATGTATTAAATTATAGTTTAAAAATTTTGCCTGAAGTGGTGCTGGATGAAGACAGGAAACAATTAATATTTAAAGGCTGAATTTAAAGAAACTGCTAAATGACCACAATAGCTATTCATCAGCCAGTCCAAATTCATGAATTTCAATTCTGATGCTCACTATCATTTGTTAGTAAGAATGTTTAAGATGCAGCAACTTCTTGGCATTTCTTAAATTCAAATTTAATTGGGGGTGGAGCTGCCCCTGTTCCCTTCTCACCCACTTAGTCATCTCATCGCTTTACGTTGTGTTGTGCCTATTAGTTGAACTTACTTCTATTGTCATCACATGAGTGATGCTCTTGACCTCTGTCAGCTCCTATATTCTGCCTTCATGACCAGAGGTAGTCCTGTATATTATGGAGCTGATCTAAAAAGCAGTCCAAGCCAATGGAGAGGTTCCCAGAGGTTTCAGGGGACTTTGAGTCCCTCCCATATCACAGGCACTTTGGGTTGCATTCTATACACATGTGAATTGTGAGCCTGTATGTTATTAGATAAGATCTGCTTCTTGTGCCTTACAGCTCTCTTTTCACCCTTGTGCATTCAGTGGATAAAAGATCCAACTGTGAAGAGCTGTTCCATTCAGAACTCAAATCTGAACTTCATCAGACACAACACTGCAGTGCGAGGGTTGAGTTTGAGACCGTTACACATATAGGAAGCAGCTGGCATTTGTGTCTCAGGATCAGCAGAGAGCAACAGGGTCCAGGACATTTGCAGCATGCATGGCTTGCCAACAAAATTCTTCCAAGCAAGATAATTTGTAGGTGCTCTGCTAGTCTTACATCTCTTATGTTCATAATTAATAAGAGAAGTGGAGAATTTGACTGAAGATCTCTTAGTGGCTTCATAGCAAAATAAAAGTTTCACATTTTATTCTTAATTCACGCTGTGGCATGTGGAGCAAAATGCAAGCAAATGCAATGCAACCTACAACAATCAAAATGTCACTACGCCTGGCTTAGGTTTTCAGACAAGAGTCATTTGTCCTGCTGTTTCTAGGAAGGTGCTTTAACCTCCTCTGCCCCTCCTGCCCCCCTGTTTCACTCTGTGAGCTCTGATGAGCAGGACCTTTCTCTCCACATGCTGCCCAGCATGGGGTCGTACAGAAAAAGAAAGAGCAGATCTGCAAACTCTAACCTTTGTGGTCCAGAGCCTCTGCTAAGAAATAAAGAAAACTGAGGACAGAAAGGATCATTACTAGAAAATACAGAGTGTCTGTGTAGGGGCTGAAGGAAAATATTGCTTCAGTTCCTCAATAAATTACACTATTGACACAGAAGCTGAGACTCTGAAATTACTAAAAGATCCCAAACATTACAGAGAAACCACCAATGCAAAAACTGTGGTCTGTCTTTGAACTCATACATATAACAGACACTGGTGTATTAGAACAACAGGCGCTCACATCAGCTTGGGAACTCCAGTATAATTTAGTCTGAAGTTATTCACAAACATTATCAATATTTCTGAGTTTACACTCGCACCTTTGACTGTTGACTTAAAGCATCTAGTCTGGTTCATGCTACTGGTAATGTTTACACTTTGGAATCTATTATGCATAGAAAAATTAGGGATTATCTTTGACCTGGGTCCCACATATTTTTATGCAAAACTAAATAATAGGGTTATTTATTCATTTAATCAATTCCATATATTTGCCATAAGCAGGCCTGATTTCTTCTGAGGTCACAATCAACACCGTACTTCTAGGAGGACATATGGTTTGACTATTAACACAGATATCCTAGTCGGCATATGAACAATCCTGAGCTCTCCTGTCTTTTCTCAGGTTAGGAAGACTACACGTTAATATGGGTTAATCATTACGTGGAAACACCAAAAGGAAAGTCATTATTGGGGTAGTTCAGATGTGTTTAACTCTTAAACAGGGAGGGATGTATGTATTTGTAGGATGGAAAATGGAAAACCACAAAATGTTCTACACTCAAACACAACAAAAAGGATCTTGGGCAATGAAAATATCTGTCTGCTGGACCTCTCACAGACAGCTATAGGCTCTCTCTGACCATGATGTGACTGGACAAAAGGTATCTATCACTTTGTGGCTGCTTGGGTGCAGAAGTAGAAGGATGCAGAAGATCACCTTGTTGGTCTTTAGAGTTGAAAATTATAATCCTCATACCCTGCGTTACACCATACAGGAGTACAGCTGCCTAAAGCCAAGCACTGCTTCAGTTTGTGTACAAGGATCTTTGTACAGCTAAAATGCTGCTTTTCCATACACTTACATCCTCCCAAGCTTCATCCTGCTACCACATTAATAGATCTGTTTATTTCACAGGATATCTGCTTCAGAGGACATCATCCGTAGCTTTAAAAATTAATGATGGCTAATGACCTGCAGTCCAAGAATCTGAAGCTTAGAGAACTTCATTAATATCTTGGGATAATGAATTAATTCTCTTTTTCACAGTCTGCTTGGCATTGCTGGCGAAAAGAGAAATGGAAAGGCAAAGAATGTCAAATATATTATCCACTTAAATCTATTATTAACTGGCTTTAACGAAAACGAAAGTACATTATTTCCTTTTAGAAGAATAAGAGTAGATTTGGTCTGAAAACAAGAGATAGTTGATCAGTAAATCCCAGAAGTTAACGCATTTAAAAATTTGAATATCATACTAGGAAAGAAACTTTTATTCCATTCAGCCAAATTGCACTGAAGACTAACCCACCTATGTTACTGAACTTGCAAGTCATGCTGGTGTCAACACCTTAATAAAACAGCAGTAATTTTATTGTTAGCAAATGCCTGGGTACTAGTGGGGGAAAAAGCATTACCTCCAAGAGAGAGGAGGAAAAGTAACAGTTAACATAACAGATACCTACCACGAGCAATAGAGGTCATCAACATTTAATGACTGGAGTAACCATATCCTCCTTCAGCTGATGGGGATTGTATAGAAACAGATGGAGTAAAAGGCTAACAAACACCGTGTACCAAATGTAATAGGAGACGTGAAAGCTCGTCAGGATTATGCCATTGTGCGACTAATTGCCAGGGTGCCTGGAAGTTGTAACAAGCACTTTTCCTCCCCCCATCCCTTCTCTCTTTTGATGAGCACTTATATTTTATTTATTTTGTTAGTTTTTAACACCTCCTCTTGTGATTTGTGGGCAGGAGGAACCGGTTTAAGGATCAGCACAATGCCTCATGCAACACTCCTGCAGTTGGGCATCTGTTTGACAGAAGGCTGATGGGAGCTACGTGCCAGTTTTGGGACACAACCCCAAAGAGAGTGGTAGAAATAAAGTATTTAAAGTATTTAAGGACTCATGGGACATGCTACAGAACAAGGATCTGTGAAGATGTATAAGGTGTCTGTGCAGAATCTCTTCCACATTGATGCAGCCTGGTGAGACCAGCCAAAGGCTCATGCCAAGCAGGGATGCTGGCCCGGCCCCAGGACAGCTTACAGCCTTCAGACGATGCTGCATACTCTGCTTGCTGCAGGAGATATGCAGAATAACCAGACAGGTGTCTTCTAAAGATGTAAGAAAGGCTTTTGATACTTGTGCTTAGCAATTAAAACTTGAGTGTAGAGATTGAAAGAAAGAAATGGAACATCTGGAGGAGGAAGATGTTGGTACCCTAGAAAGAGAGAGGCTGTCATGTGTGGTGGGAGAGGAGTGCATAAGAAAAAGGGAGAAGGTAGGAATAAAAAGGTCCTGTGAAGCTAAAATCTTTGGCCATAAGGAGAACAGTGTTGCTGCAGGAGGCTCACAAGAGCTGGTCAGGTGGCTGGATCCCAGCGTGGTGGGAGGGTGCCCTGTGAATCAGCTTAATGAAAGTCACTACAGCAGCTCCATCCTGCAGGTGTGGTGTCCTCAGCAGGTCGAGTAGAGGTTGCATTCCCTCCACCTTGCAGCGGCAGGCAACTGAGGTTTCATGGTGAAACGCAGACTTTTGGCATGTTACGTGCAGGGGTCTTGGTACTCAATCTTTATCTGAAATAGGGGAAAAAAAGTCAAAGCTGATATATGTTTTCTACCAATAAATTGCAGGTGGATACTGATTCCCAGGTGCAGGAGAAACTCCCCTGAGATCTGCTGGAGAGTCACAGGCTATTGAGTAGCAGAACAAATATTGTCAGGAAAATTACAGGAGCTGATGGAACAGCACAGAGGGGAAGGGAGGGATGAACTCTGCTCCTTGTCACAGGGGCCTCTGTGGCTGCTCCAAAAACAAAGCTAAGAGCAGGTGCAAGAGTATCTACCAGTCAGAAGGTGCTATCCGTAACAACGTGCTTTTCAACCAGCATCAGAAAAGGAACTTTTTTTTTTGGACTCAAGGGGAAAATGAAAAAGAAATCTCAGAGGAAAATGCTAAGCAGGGAACTGATGCAGATGGATAGTTACCAATAAAAAACATCACCATATAATAGGGAGATCTCAATTTATAGCTTCAAAGACTTAAAGTTGTATTTCCTCTTCTCCCTAAGTTTGTTAGAAGACTCAGGTTTTCACCCTACCAAGGTTAGATTGTGCTTATCAGCAGCTCAAGGTTTTGTGTCTCAGTGCGAGCAGTCACATGTCCAAATGTAACTCCGTATTTAACTAAGGAGAAAATAAACCAGGACTGGTATCAGTGAAAAGAAAACCTTCCCAGTTGTGATCATGTGGTGAGAAAGACCGCGGTCCTGTCAATGGCTGAAGCAGAGGTGCAACATCTGGAGGCAGCTGGGAGCCAGTGACCAAGGCTGGTGTGAAACAGGGGGCTGAGCCTGGGGGTCCAGAGGCAGTGGGACAACAGGCTTGAGCTCTCCTAGTGTCTTCTGGAGATGTAATTAGTTCCCTGTGTTTGCTGCTTTGGTGTCCAGTGGCACCTAGCAGCTCTGGGCATTGCTAAGGTGCAAACAGTCAGTTCCTGTATAGAGGAAGGAGAATTCCCATACAGGAGGAGGAGGACTGCTGTACAGCAGAGCAGAAAACTGAGCCCTGTCCTCAGCCCCCGGCTGCAGAGCAGCCTTTGGTCAAAAGGGCTTGATTTTGAAAGACAGTTTTAATGTTTGTGGTTGTGTGCTTGCAGGCAACTGTGAGCACAAAGGCAGGATTTTGTAGTTTACCTAATAATGAATTTTTTTGCTTTTTTGATGGATTTATCTCTTATGTGCTCTCATAAGTGAGGGAGAAGCATGCAACTGCACTTGCAACATTAATTTTCTCTCAAGCGGATTTCTCAATATTTAGTTCAGCGATCTCACCATCTGTAAAAGCAGGTAAGTTTGTGAAGTTGAGCCCTTGGACGTTTCTTCAAAATAATGGAATCTCAATCCATTTTCCAGGTTAGTAAACTTAGAAACAGACTCAGTTTTCTTCCTGCAGCTGTTTGCATAGACCATGAGATGATTTGTGCACATTGTGTCACCAAACAAATATTCCAATGCCTTTCGATAACAGATAGAGTGTGATAATGAATGTACATCTGCCAGTAAGACAAGCACTGATACTGATGCATGGTATAGCATGTTATGAGAGCATGCTATAAGAGCCAAACTCTGTCCTGTACAAAACCCAGTAAAAATAAACCGCATCTTTGGTATTACTTTTCCAAGCTAAATTAAGAAAAAAAAAAATGAACGTCGTTCCATGACCAGGATTTAACACACAATAGATATTTTTAAAAATACCCAGAAGTCTTCAAGCTGCTGTGACATTATACTTTTGCTGGTCTTAATATTATTGTTTCTGTCTCATTTTAGGTTATTCTCCAGTGTTTATTATTAATTCAAATTCTCACTATTAAAGGGAAGATATTATCCATATGGTTGACGTGCTGCTCAGTATGTTCATAAGTTCTCCAACGTTTTGATTAACACTGACAGGGAACCCTTTGAAAACATATGGCCTTATATACATCCTGTCATTTCTAATAACAGGGTACATTCTTCAGTACATTTTCTTAAGAAGATGAATTCAGTCATATTTTCGAAACATGCTAATACTTTGTTAATTAGTCCTTTGAGGTCAGGGGGAAAGAAAAGACCGAATGAAAATAAACTTTTCCTTGAGCAGACACCATGAGCACTGTAGATAATTTGTGCAACAGAAAAACGTGATATCTATGAGTAATGGTCTCTATATACAGCCAGATTTCTTAAACCAATTAACTTCTGGCATATTCCTGAAGATATTCTTGCTCTATTTGATATGCCAGACCCTTAGAGCTTTAGCATGAAGACTGATTTTGATGCTCATTTCACTGATTAGGTCAGTATTTTGTTTCAGGTGTTGAGTTTCTATATTTATATCAATTGTTTCCCTTTACTAACACCTTTGGGATCTCACGGGTTCTCAGCACTCTTCTTCCCTCCACAGGAATGTCTGATGCCAAACCTAGTAGAAATATTGTTGCCTTAAATTCACTTTTGCTTGCACAGTAACATGGCACATTTATATGTTAGAATTTGTCCCCAGAGACTATTTCCACCACATTTGCTCTGCTGGGATTTTCCCACCTTCATGGTCTCTTTTAACTGTATTTTTCCTCACATAGCTGCTTCTACTACCCATCCTCAGACTCCACTATCTCCGTATTTGTTCAGCGAGAAGCTGCTCAGCCACGTGTTCTTTTACGTGATACTTCAGGATGTGACTGTGCAAGGATGAGTCAGTTAATCTACTTGAAAACTATGCAGCACAATAACACAAATGTGTTTAAAATATGAGATATGAATATTGTACTTTATAGACCTGAATGTTTTCATACAGCACACACATGTTCAGAAGATATCTACTCATGTTGTTTCCCCCCAAAGATACATCGTTACTGTTAATACTGATAAACAAATAATGTCAAAATTGCAAAATTGCTATCCTAATGATGTCAGCTAACATCATACTTTAATTTCTAACTTCATCCCTCTCCTCCTTGAGGAAAACCCAGAGATTTTTCATTCTCAAAAAAATTCAAAAAAGACTAGATTTTTTTTTTTTTCTTTTTTTCTTCTCTATCTCCCCCTCTGTTTGCTCTTGCTCTTTTTCCCTTGGGAAAAGTCACTGTCTGGGCTGCATCAGTGAAACATTTCTGGGCAAAAAGCCATCACTCTTTTTGAAACTCCATCTCTGACTATTACTGCAGATAGGTTTCTCCAAGCCCATCAAATCTCTCTTTCTCTAGACTCTTCTCAAGGAAATACCTAGCAAAATTTGCTGTCTTTGCAGCAAGGTAGATAGGAGAAACTTAGTGTTTGTGAAAGATCTCTGGAAGCTGCAGGACAAGGTTATCAACACTCCCACTCCTTAAGGACAGAGGAACTTTTCAGCTCCTATTCAAACCTTACCTGTACCACAGAGAGCAGATCCCTCCACATCTTGTCTTGTGAGGGACCAGTCAAGACAAAGGAAATAAATACCATACAAACCCTATATATTCTCCATTCCAGGTGCAAATCACATTTCTTTGACTTTGTCTACTTTGACATCCATACGACCAGCATTTATATAAATAATGTTACCCAACTAATCACATTCTAGAAAACGGAATGTCATCTTGCATATGTAACATCCTTTTCAGGACCTCACGGGAGGCTAGCAAGGTAATTCAGAGCTCATCTACAACAAAGAGGAAGGTAAGGCCATAGGGCGGCCAGTGCAAGAACCACAATGGATGAGAATCCTCCACCATTGATGGAAAATCAAAACAGTTTAAAAAAGCCAACAAGGAAAAACATATTTATGGTTTTGTTGCCAAAATTCTTTACACTTCCAATGCAACTTTTTGCCCTGTCACATTGAATTTCAAGAGCAGTACAAGTTTTGTTTACTTTCTGTCAATTCAGGTAAAATATGATCTTTTACACTTTGCTTTACATTTCTGCCTGCATTTTTGGAGCTTCCCATCCTCCTTGCATTGTTTTTTTCAGAAACTGAGAGACATGAAGTGCCATTAGACCAGTAACATATGACAGCCTTGCAGATAACTACTTACCACTAAAAACTGTGCCTGTGCTATGCTGTTTATCTCATGATACTCCTTAAATTTCAATATAATTATTTCACTTTTTTTTCCCTTTGGTTCTACATTATTTAAACTGCTGTACATGATACTGAAAACTTGAAGACTGTTATCAGTTTAGGAAAAGGGGTTTAAATGGAAAAGATTAAGCTTTTGGCCTGAATCCAACAAACACTTAAATGCATGAGTAACTTTACTCCCATGAGTAGTGTCTTTGAAGCCAATGGGACCAGCCATGCATGGAGGAGTGCACGTTTGTATAGACATTGGGGAGAGCAGGCTCTGCTGCAAGAGGTCCAGGTTCAAAACACGGGCCTGCCTTTAGCTACGTATGTGTGCTCAAATTCATAAGACATTAACGTACTATGCATGCTCACTACACTTTTTCCAAATATCAGAGCTTTATTGCTATGTTATTATTTTTTCCCCTCTAAAATAGGCAGCTGTTATTCATTTTTTTCTTACCTATATGCCAGATTTAAGAAGAGTCAGGTTTCAATTTTTCTGAGAAAATAAAACAAATCAATGTTTCAAAAACACGGAATACATATTTTACTATAAATCATAGGGCTCGGAAATGCCTAACCGGGTTCTCTTCAGAATGTCAGAAAATAGGAACTAGGCATAAAAAGCCAGTGCTGTACCGCAACAATTTTCATTCCCCCCCTCCTGAAAAGTCACAGGTTTTTTCACATCTGCACCTTTCCTGTCCGAGTGTTAGCTACTGTTCTCCACCATTTCCAACTTTTGTAAAAGCTCTGCACAAACTTAATTTACATTTAAACCTTTTACTTCAAGGTTTGTGCCAGTCACCAGGAGCACTGAAAGACAGAGAGAAGTCAGGTACTAAAAATCATTGTCCTATGAAAGATGCCAAAGTTAACCTTTATTTTTTCTCAAATAAGGAAACTTTTAATATTTTAAAAAATAATTTAATGGAAAATGTGTAAAGCCTCCTAACTAAGAAGCATCAAAACCAAAACATTGCAACATTACAGAATCAAAATACTTGATTTCTGTTTGTTGTGAAAAAATACTGATGAAAGATGTGCCCTAGTGCTCTGTAAGAAAAGGCTCAGCAGTCCCTTGGGTACCTTTTCTCAACTACCAAGAAGATGCATCCCTGTAGGGATGAAAATGCACAACACCACAAGAAAGGTAGCTCCAACAAAGAAACTACCTTACAAAGGAACATGGGATCATGAGATATCTGAATTAAAAATTCCCAAACCTGTCCTGATTCAGTAAGGCATGATGCCGGCAGAACCACCCTACTGGTGTCAATGGCAGCAGGGATGAAAAAGGCAAGGCACGTACTAAAATCTTCCTTCAGGCTGGTCCTACCCTATGGGGACTTCAGGAAAACTTGCTGGGAACCTACTATCTTTTGCAAGTAAGGTATCACCCACAGCCCCTGTCACTGGGGGTTATGCAAAATTAAACAGAATTATGAACGGCTAACGGTGGTAGATCGAGACCCTGTCGTACTGTGTCCCTCTCATGATGCAGGAATACTCTGCAGGGTTTGTGGGGTTTTTTTTAAATCAACTATTTGCTTCCTGTGCTGAAACTTACTACTTGTTCATGCGCACTCACTCAGGCAGCACAGACAGATTTTCCTATGACAATATATATTAGTGACATGAAATATTGTAGCTAGCTGTCTGATTCAGGAGAAAAAAAAAAAAAAAAGCAGTGTGCCTGCAAAATTTATTTTTAAGGGTGTTGAAGCTCCCTGATACAGATTGCAGTGCCTAATTTGTCAGATATTTGTTTCCTAGCTATTATTGCCTGCTGAATATTTGAAATCCATTGTAATTCAATATTCAGGCCATGTCTAAAATAAACCTCTTTTTTTTTTTCTTTTGATTGTTTTTGTTAAAGATATTTTTGTCTTCAATCTTCCATTACAATCTTGGCCTTTTAAAAGGCCATCTTCAACTTTAAAAGCAGCCTTAATTACTAGACATTTTGTCTCCTACTTGGCAACATAATACAAGATGAGGAAACTGGATGCACAGTCTAATAAATTCATAGCACCGTCCAGAAGAGGCAATAGGATGCTATATTCAGTTAAAAGCAGGAAACAATTTATACCAAAGCCCACTGACAGATTATCGTGCCCTGCTTTACAGGTGTAAAAGCACTAGCTCAGATTTTCTTAAAGGTGGCTAAAGACAAAAAAAAATATTGACCAGTTTTCAAATAGCAGTCAATAGACTTAGTGCTTTATTCCGATAAAGTTAATAGGATTTTGAAGGATTTTGATTTTGCGTGAATACTTCTGGGGCAAGAGCTGTATATTCTATCTGCATCTTTAGAGCAACCAGTTACCTTTGGAAAAAAAAAAAAGTGGCCTTTTCATTAGCTCGTGTGACAAAAGTGAAGGAATTTAATACAAAGTAATTCTGTCATTAGGGAATAACACTAACTCTGTTCCTACAATTTGAGTCCGACGTAAAGCTTTTCAAGGGTCAGTGGAACTGGAATTTCAGGAGTTATGGTCCAGGTCCTATTTATAGAAAGATGACATGCTTTCAAGAACAAGGAAAAAACTGATGAATCACTGCAAGAAAAAGGAGAGATACTTTTTTTTGACAGCTGTAAATAGTGACAAAGACAGAAAGAAAGCTGGCAAGTGAGAAAGAACTGAAGGCAGCAAATATACCAGCAGTAATATCTTCCTGCACTCCTGAAGTGTACTAATTCTTAAAAAAGGGGTTGGGGATTCAGCTCTGCAGTGTCACGGTTCCTGTTCTCTGTGCCTTATTCTAGGAGGAAGGGACAAACAGGGTATTTACAACCATAATAGGATTCCCTCCCTAACAACAGCCTTTTTGCTACCAAAGCTTCCTGTTCCTCAAAGGAGTTGCTGACTTAAAGGAGTTATTTCTCTCTTTGCTCTGCTTCATAGTCTTAAAGCATTTTTTTTTTCTCAGCCCGTGGGGTGAGATAGAGTAGGGTGAGGCCTGATTTGGGTGAGAAAAAGCTCTAGTGGTTGTTTTTGGAAAAATGTGTAAGAAATTGTAATATAATGTCTTATTCTTTTCTCTGGGTTTAGTCGGCTTTAGGGATTTGGGGGTGGATTTAAACAAAGCTTTTAGAATGAATGTTCAAATTTTTTAAAACACTAAGGTGTGAGGTATGCTGGTGGCCATAAGCTATTGAGAAAATTCTGAATATCTCTGCAATACACTGTTATGCATCACATTTTGAAATGTATTTGTTTTTTCAGGTCAAGAGGTGGTTAGGGAAAACACGAAGTAGCAGCAACTTTATTTATATGGCCAACGGCATCAATACTGGCTGTGCATTGTACACCAGAAAACTACATCTATCTCATTTTTTTTTTATAACAGACATGGTGTGCCACTACATCTTCGTGCTTCTTTTTAACTATATAATATCTACACTGGTTACTTTAGTATCTTCTTAATAAATCAGTGACAACATCAGTTCAATCAGTGGAGTACGGGGTGTGATCTGCGTGTGCCTATTGTAGCAGCGATGCAAAATGGCATTTGCATGCCATCTTTCCCAAGGGTCTCAGAAGACATGGCAGAGAGAGACAGTGAAAGGCAGCAGAGGAGGAGGAGGAGGAACTCCATAGCCTGCAGATGCCCATGGTGTTTTCTGAAGAAATCAGTTCCAGGGATGTGCACCTTTTTTTTGTTATTCTTTCACTGTCCATTGAGTTTGCTGTATTATTCATAACACCACACACATACCCAGGGAGGAGGAAGGGAGGAGGGTGAAGAGGTATTCACACACCTCCGTTAAGCACCTAATTTACTTTCTGCTTGGCAGTCATGCTGCTTTATCTAATCGCTGAAGAGAGATTTGCTGCTCCAAAGGGCAACTCGAGGCAGCTGTAGTGGGTCCTTGAGCTGAACTGCCCCCTGAGTGACAGCCGTCAAGTGATTTGTCACCAACACCAGCAAGCTCACCACGTTCCCAAATATCTTTAATTGAACAGAAAGTCTTGTAGTAGCACAGCTCTAATGATGGAAGAATGATTTGATTTGGCTTCTATATTAAGTCCATGATAGTGTTAATCCCATAAAAATATAAAACATACAGAATTCTCTCTAATAATTGTAAACACTGCTTCCTTTGTCAACTTTTTGATTTATTGGAACTTATTATAGAGCTAGACTTTATTGTATTTGCTTATGATACCACAGTAATCTTTTCCCAGGCTTTCACTTTATTTTGTTACATTTATCTAGCAAGCCAGATTCACACTCCCACAGTAACCATATGGAGAAAAGCCACAAAAGCTGTTAAGTACATTTAATTACTGTTTTGATGAGCTCATATTTTAATTATGTTTATTGATTCTGTGTGTGTTGAAATAGTTTTAGCATTTCAAGAAAAAAAATGGAACCAATATACTGTAATTACTGGGCATTTCATAATTTTTCTGTGTAATTAAAACTTTCATATAATATATTTAACACTTTTTACTAATCCTTCAGCTGTGATTGGCTGCATTTCCTTCTATGTTTAGGTGAGCTTTAATTTTCATTCTTCCACAATTTGAAGCAAAGTTCAGGACTAAACATCATTTCCATCAAATACTTTCCTTCCCCTTAGACCTTCTCAGGAAATCGAAAATAACACGCATATGGTATTTACTAACACAGCATCAGTTGTGACACATTGGTACATCTTCCACTTGGAGCTGTCATGACAGCACTGGCTAGCACTGTAGCAACAGCTTGATGGGAAAGACAGCTCAGAAAGAGGTCTTCCTGACATCTTTGTCCTATTTTGTTACAACAGCTGGCATTTTATCTAAAGTGGTAAAATGTATTATTTGACTTTAAAAAAATCCCTATGCTTCTGTTCAGATAGAAAATTATCTAAGGCTGTTCTTGGACTTTTAAATGAAATTTTCTCTTGGATAGATCTAAATTTTTGGATTGTTTAAAATGGTAAAGCAGACGTAAAGTTATAGGGACCTGATCCTCTAGTGGTGTAACCGGTAAAAGTCCTTTTGTTTTCATGGAGCATAATTTGTGTTTCAGGGTGAAAGGAAATGACTTTGGACAGAAAGTTTGGCTGAAAGCATCTACAACCACACATTTGGGCTGTAGAACGGTGGGGAACCATGTAGACTGTTAAGCTTTTAAAGTCGGTGCCTGTCAGGATGAAGAGAAGCACGTTTTTCTTTGGTTATCCCTTATGAGACAAAGATTTTTTTTTTTTGCATGTAAGTAAATTAGATATTATTAATTTATAAATCACAGCTACTGGTCTTGCTTAGTCACCTTATATGCCAACTGATCTATATGAAAGGACTTGATAAAGAGGTCCTGGGTACAGGAAAAAACAGCGACAGCACAGGCATTTTTTAACCGAGGGACCTGAACAAAAATTGCTTTCATCAGACACTAGAATATCAACGATGTGACCAAATTTTGAAATTTCAAGATTTCTCAGGTGATGAAAATTCCGTCCACAAGGGAGTTCTGATGTTTGGAGACATGAGATGGTCAGCTTCAGACTTTTGTCTTTTACTGTGTCTCTGGGTTTTAATTTCAGAAGTATTAGAAGCAAGAGGTAGTGTTATACTTTTCAGCCATCAAGCTCAATTTTCATTTATTTGCACCCTTGCATGCTACACAGACAGCAAACTAAGGAAAAGAAAAAACAAGTCAACTGTTTGTATTTTAAGACTCTGATTGTAGAAGCATCATTTTCACCCTTTCAGGATACTGTTCAATCCCTGACAAAACGCGAGAACTTTACTCTGTGTTCTTGACAGTCAAACTGGATTTGTTCCATGGAGAGCTATTCTTGAAGTATTGTACCCTTGGCTCTCAATCTCCATCTTAAATTACCGAAGAGAAAGAAATATCTTTTCTGTGGAACTCATCTTAACTCGACCCCAGGCATATGATGTTAGCAGGGCTGGAAACTAGGTGCTCGCTGAGGAAAGAGAAAGGACTTAATCTATTTTAGTACTGTGTATTACCTGAAGGTCATGAGATTACTGTGACAAGGGGCAGAATGTGTGACGCTGGTAAGAAAAAGCAGTATCAAGAGCTGAAAGAGAATATTTATGGGAAAAAAACACGTGATAGCAACAAATGGAGATACCTGAAAGAAAAGTAGAAAGGATAGATAGGAAGAATACAGAAACAACACAAAACTGTCCCTTTGGAATGAGATAGGTCATGATTAGAGAAGGTTTGGCTGTCATCTTGACTGACCCCCAGAGAAAGGGCAATGGAAGAGGAGGGAGTAGGGAAACAGCAAGGAGGCACAGAAAGGTGGAAGGAAGCCTCATTTGCTCTGCTTGGGAGGACTTACCGAAGGGTGAACCTTGGTTATGGCCAACTGCCCCTGCTATAGACCGGGAGAGTGCCATGGATGCCACCAGGAGTCAGAGGAGTAGGACTCCGTGGAAGTTGCTCCACAGCCTCGTCTGTCTGTTAGATTTCACTGAGTTTTCAAACCAGGCTGGAGAATCCTGCCACAGCAGTGCTGGGGACAGCAGGAGGGATGGTGAGGGAGATCACTGACTGGAGCTGCTGTCCTCACTGCTTGTGCCTGCCACTGGATCTGCAGGGTCTGGAGTCGTTTCCATGGGCACCAGGTGTAATAGCCCAATCCTGAGCATCTTTTGGAGTCTGCAAAACAAGTGTCAAATTCAAGGTTCAGCAAACTCAATGTGAACAATTTCCTTTGATATCAGCAATGTTTTCACCAACCCTTGATGCACTTTTTAGAGACCCTCATTTCTGTGTGTAGTTGTAGACGTTCCCGTCTATGCAGCTATGTATCAGAAAATCTTTTGAACATTGGTAAATATATAAGTACAGCACATATGTTTCTCAGTGTAGTAACTCAGCTGTTTCATTTCTCTCTTTTGCTCAATATTCAGCCTCTTGAGAGTTCCGATCCTGGCTCCAGTTTGGCAGTTTCAGGCACATAAATGTCTTGTTTGTGCAAGTTTTGTGAGCCACTAGACAAAAATAAGATTTTTTTTCTGACTTTTTTTCATTGTTCTGTCTAAATGAGAAAAACACAACTGTTTATGAGAAACATAATCAGGCCCTTTTCATTTTAATTAACAGCATGGTTGCTGCTAATTGTCTGTCCCTGATCCTTGTCATTAGATTAAAATGCGATAAAGAATATAAGACATCATCTATGAGGACAATGAGATGACTGACCCACAGTTACATTAGACAGGACAACAAAATCTATATTTGTCCTCTAACTGATGAAGGGAAGAGGAAAATTCCTGATGTTCAGGTTATACTTGTGTTTCTGCCATGTTTGGGTAAAGTGTCTGAACAATGGTCAGAAAAAGATGACTTCAGGGGAAGCAACGCTTGCATATGAGCTGCCTCGCGAGATCTGCATCCCAGGTACTTGCTACAAAGCAATGGCCAGAAACATTTGCAGCCCAGCAGCACCCAGGAGGTCAATCTAGGATCTCTCTTCCCTTAACATATCTCCCCCTTGCTCTGTTGAAAACCAGAACCCTGCTCCCCATCCACCAGATTTGATCTGCAGTTCATCGGTTCTATCATCAACCTGATGAAACCTTTTACATTTGAAATAATTCCTCTGAACTCCTCCAGCTGCACTTATGAGAGAGCAAGGTAATGGGAATTCAAGGTCAATTAAAACTAACAAGTTTAATAGCTTCATCACCCCTAACACTTTTTTCATGGAAACACTGAAACTTCAGGAAAAGTTTGATATTTTTTCGCAGCAGTTTTTAAGACATGATGAATATTTCCAAATTGTTCCATTTTAAGGTATTTTCCATCACGGCTCAGACTAGCTTTCATTTCTTCTCCACTTTTGTTTATTCATTGTTTGTTGATGGAACGATTCAAATTTACTGAATTTAAACTCACTACTGCTGAAGATAGTTCTCTTGCCTATGAGCAGACACCCTAAATATTGCTTTGTAAAAGATTAAGAGTCACAGGCAGCTCCATCTCATTACTTCTTTGAATAAGAAGTCAAGACCCCAAACCAAATGCAACCTGATTCTTTATCTGTGGGAACATGCTGATTTGCTTGCCGAGTGCTTGCCAGTTGAGGACCATTACTGGGCAGAATCTTGTTTTCTCCCTTGGCTTATCCACAGATATATCACAGCAGGTCCAAAAAAAAAAAAAAAAAAGATTAAAAAAAAAGCAAACAAACCAACTCCAATTGTCAGAAATGACAGCAAGAGCCTATCAGAGAGACTTCTGTGGGGTCTCATGTATGGAGGAATCTGTAAATTTGACAAGACGAGAAGGAAATATGTAGCAAAGCTGCTGAAGTCTTCTTGACATCAGATGCTGCCCAAAACAGATTTTCATGTAGATTTTGAGGTTACTAGATCTCACAAAGAGTTGCCCAGGTGTAGTAAATGAAAATGTGCCTAGAAAAAAGATTGAAAATGGTGTGAAATCCGTTGTCACTATCAGACTGTGCAACAACTATAAGACATGCCCAAACCCTGCTCACTGCATGTTTCATGAATCAGTAAATGTGAAGGCTCACCTCTGTACCATGCATGTGCAGAGACCTGTTTTGTTGAGTCCTTTCTTCAGCCCACCGAGAATTTTATTTCATTTAAAGAACCCCCACAACAAACCAACATGAAAAATACAGGACCCAATTCCTGCCACATCAAATTTCACTGCAAATGTAGGAGCACGAGAATTGTGTAAGACAAGCATTACGTACTGGATTTCAATCTATTCTGCGAGAGATTTATCTCTGTTGATACGTACAATGCGTTGAAAAATTCATGTACCAAAGAGACTGCCTTCAAAAGAATAGTGTAAAAGTGAAGGAAAATTCAGACTAACAGAACAACTGCCAAGGAAGAAGTGGTTGAGCACTTTGGTCATCTGTTAATAGGTTGTCAGCTGGCACAAATAGCGATTCCCCTTACCTGGGGGTCGCTTTTCTGCCTACCTCTCCCTCCCCTGTTTCCCCAGCCACTCAGAGCAGGTCACTGGGGAAGGGGAAACCAGAGTGTTCGCCATCACAGGGAGAAATCAGAGAGGGTACAAAGTTTCACTTAGCTTTAGATTAGCCTAAATTAAATAGAGTGGCCTGGGGAGGGGTCTCAGCCTGCGGGGCAACCTGATAGTGAAGCTAGAATCACAGTCTATCTATGTTCTAAATTGATGGCAATGAAAATAATACTCCCCAGACACAAAAGTACACTTGTTTTCAGATTAATGCATCCTGAATGTGAGCTTTTCATCTCCTTTCTGAATGAGTTAACGTGTGCTCATTCGCCTTGGCCAGAAATTGAACTGCAGGTTCATTATTTGGAAACTTATTTGTGCTGAAGTCCATAAGGCTGGTGGCTTGGGAGGATGAAAACAGCTTTCCACAGGCTCTCATTTTGGGAAAAGCTGGTTGCCCAGGGGTGCCAAATGCATTCCCAATGAACTTCTCCCTTTGCACATTATGTCTGGGCTTAAATTGAGACTGTGAACACTTAACTGCTCTCAGGCCTGACCCAAGGATCTCCAACGGCTTTTTGTGAGGGTAAATGATGCATTTGAAAAACTATTCTCACCGAGGAGAGCCAGAATGCTGTCATCTTGAGTGAGCACTGCATGTTCCCTCTTCTCAGAGAAGAGCATCGCTATCTGCCCTAACTGCTGGATCCCATGCTCGTATAAATTTATTCCTGGAGTGCCCTGTCAATTAATATGTATAATAGATAACGATTTCATAAATGTTCTAGCTTCATTTTGTGTTTTATAAATTGTTATTAGTCCAAAATGAAATTATTCTTTGATTAATACAGCAACAATTTTTTTTTGGTGCTTTCAGATATTGTCTTTTCAATAGCACAACTCAACTGTATTTTTCTCACTTACCTGTCGAAGATGTAAGATAGAAGATAGTTTTAAAATACAACTGTCAAGATAAGCTTGTAACTACTCTTTTTTTCTGTAACTGGAGAAAAATTACTCTAATTTAGGCACAGATGTTTCGTTACATTTACCTTCATTTCAATTTATTCTCTTTCAACGGAACAGAAAACTGAAAAAAAAAAAAAAAAGTTGAATTGAAAAGCCAAAACAGCATCATCAGTTCATTCCAAAAGATTCATTTTGATACTCTCAAAACATTTTCAGAGGTTCTGACAACACCTGATTTTGTGAAGTATTTAAACTCTGAGAAATAATGTGTTCTACACAGTTTCTTCAAAGTTCCTCCAGGCTGCTGTCATTTCATACTTCCCTTTAACAACAGACTATTCAAACTAGTGGAACTTATTCGTAATATGTTTTTCGCTGTTATCGCAACTCTGCACAAACAACTGTCCCCAGTCTCAGCCGACAGAAACTCCCCAAGCAAAACTGGTATCAACACCATTGGCCTAGTTCATTCACATGCCTTCATCAAATCTCCTTCTTTACCCATGCATTAGTCTGTTATCTCCCTGCTATCTGTGCGTATGACTGTAACTTCATCCTGGAGAACACTAATTCCACATACTGAGAGAAAAAGAAAAGCCCCACAACTGCTCATTCTAGAGTCCTGGACGAATGGCAGTTGATTCATTGAATCCAGCCCACCTGAAATCTGCCTTAGACTTTCATACCGACACTGCAAATGCCGTTCCTGGACGTACAGTGTTGCTGTGCACTCATACACTTGTGCTTGCTATTTCCACAACAGGCTGTGTTTTAAAAAGACCTGAAGATGCAATCGCTATGTTACAAAAACCTGACTTTGTAACTCACAAAGTCACGATGATGCTTGGAAGAAATCCGTTAAATGATCGGTTGTTTCCTAGGATGCATACAGTGATAATACGCATGGGGTAAACTGAAGAACCGAGAAAAATCTCTTTCTCAGCTCTGGAATTCCCCCTCATACAGTGGCATTTCTGTTCAGTCCAAGAAAAACAGTATCTGGGTTTGCATCAGTGAGAGCCCGGGCCAGCAGTAAGAACATCACGCTACAGGAAGGGAATGTAAAGGCGCAATTCAGATTCCTTTATTGGTAAATCACAGGATATCATACTTTAAGATCTCAGAGTCTTCACAAATAGATGGGCTGGGAATATTTTAAGAGGTTTCTGTAAACTATTAATATATTGTGGTCTATTTAGTGGTTGCCCCATATCACAGGATACATTTCACGGTTGTCTTGACTACAGACAAATCATGAAAAATGGGCAAGTTTTTGTGCATTCATAAATAGATCTAAATTTAGCTTAATAAAAGCAGTTTATTCAAGCACTAAAATACTTAGAATTAAATACTTATAATGTAACAATAATGTAAAACATGAGACTTCATGTTGCCTCGGCATGACTCTGACTGACAGCTCACTTTTGACTTTGTTCATCCTGGTATGTTCACTCCGTTTCTCATTCATGTCATTAAAAGCCTCTGATTGGAGTACATAATCACATCCAAAACCAAGGTTCTCATGCTCATAGCAAAATATATGCTACAAAATAAGCTAACACAGTATACAACAACAGTATCATTTCCAATGGTATTTCAGCTCTGATTTTGCAAAGGTGCATACAGGTATGTAAGTACCTCTTTCTTTTCATGGGATTTTCGTCTGCATGCCAGCATGTGTGCCGGGGAACCACTGTGAAGTGAATGATCTTATCCAGTTAATTCTTTTAGACTTCATTTTAGCAAAGCATAAAATTAAAATTACTCTCACAAATAAAAATGTTAAGACATTTGAACTTACCGGAGCTTTTGAACACTAGTTAAACTTCAAAATCTATTCTGGTTAAACATGAATTATCATTTTACTTATGAAGTACTTTTAAAAAATATTACAATATAGAAAAAATGTAGAATTACACAGCCATCCTCTAAAGTGAGAATATAAATTCCTCAATCTAATAGTTATTTGACTGAGCTAATATTGAAACACTTAATAGCATTTAAACAAAAAAATGTTCAAATTTCTTTTAAAAGTGGTACTCTGATCATAAGATTTAAATTATCATATTCATTAGAGAAATCCTGCATTAGGATTGAAACTCTAACAATGTAGTGAACCAAATTGACACACAGAAATATATTTGCCTTAAAAAGAAGATAGACGCTAATGTGGGAGATATTGGCACATGGAAATATTCTTCGTCAAGGCTACTGTATTTTCGCCAGAGCAAGTTATCATTTAACTTTCCCCCCCTTTTTCTATTAAAAAGACAATCAATATTTTGAAAGAATAAATTAACACTAGCTTCAAAACATGACAGGAGCAGACAGAAAAGACATGGTCATATGTCTTCATTTTCATTCTAAATATAAATGAAAACATGAGTGTTTATTTTTAAGCCCGCAGACCAAAGCATCTAATTGATCCCACTTGGGAGACAGGGTCTGAATAAAGGGCCATTATGTTTTGATGAGATACGCAATTGCCTTGAACTTGCCAGGAGTTCAGGTGCGGGTATATCTGTACCCCGAGCGCTTGCAGGAATGTCGGTTTCTGCTCACTCCTGCTCATGCATCTGCCTCGTGCAGCCCTTGTAGGGATCGGCTCTATTTCACTAGAATAACTTCGCTATTCATGAACAATAAGGTTCAAATTGTACTTTTCTTTAACACAACATTAACTCTCAAAGAGCTGGAAAGTCAGTATTCTGTTCCCTAAGCTTGGATTCCAAATCAGTCACTGAGAACATTATATGAGCAGTAATCCCATTAAATATATCATCTTGCAAATATCTAAATCCAGTTAATTAACTTGTATTGCAAAAGAACTCCAAGATATAGTTTTCAGCGAGCAAACTTACATTTTAGGTTTCTAATTATATCAGAAATAAGTTTCATATCTCCTTTTTGTTTAAAAATTAGAGTAAAATCACCTCAAAATCTAAAAGCATTGGCAAAATAGGTGTTACAGACATACAGAAATTAAAAAAAAATCTAAGTGCTCTTTATTAAATTCTTATCTGCTGGAGAGATTATATACAATAGAGGCCTCATAAATGTTAAAAAAAGAGGAACATTATCTGAAGAAAGCTGTAAAATATTTTCCACTTACTAACTAAACAGGAACCAGTGGCTGGACAGGTAATAATTGAGGCAATTTTGCAGTTCAGGAAGAATGAACTATTACAATTCTTGGACACTGGTTTACTAAAGGCTAACACTGGTGAGAGCATAAGAAAAATATCATTAAAAATGTCTTTTCAGCCTAAAGTGATTAAAAAATGGCAGCAAATGGAGCAGGGTTCTGCACAGGGATCAGACAGGGATAAATTAATGCTGTTTTTCAGGGCTTCCCATAACCAGTTACTTTGCTTTCAAAAAGAAAATTAGTTGTTAAGTGAAAAAGTACTTTAAAATAATTTGACACCACTCCACATTTGAATGTGGAGTCTAAAAGGCTTCTTAAGGTACTGCCTGATACTATGCAAAAAAATAAATGACATAGTCTGAGCATCTTGCCTTATGGCCCTTTACAGAGGCATGTGCTGAACCATAAAGCTCAGCTGAAAATGTGCAACTCCCCAAGGTTTAGGTGCAGAGGAGGACAGCCTGGTTAGACCCAGGCTAACTAGCTAATTCAGAAAGTACTTCATATGCTAACCTGTTGTTCTTCTCTCTGCTCCTGCTCCAAGTGCTGTGCAACATAGGGTTATATCCGACACTGTCATTCATGGTAAAAATACAGCTATTTTTTATTTCACCTAGATATTTTTGATTGCAGTGTTCTCTTCCAGCTGCACTGCTTTCTGCTGCTCAGGGACCTGCTGGTCGTTACCGCTCCGTTGGGTTTGTGGGCTCAGCTGCTCATGAGAGTCTAAAGGAGGTGAGCCAGAACTGCTGTAAGCCCGAGGTCTTTGCCAATGCAGTTGTTTGGTCTAAAAAGAATGTAGGGGGCATTCACAGGCACAGCCCAGTTTATGGGGTTGCAAAGGATGTGTGGGAAATCCACCAGGAACACAAGCGTGTTATCGAGATAAGACATGGGTCCTGTTAGCTCTGCAGGCTTGGAAAAGCTTCTCAGCAGCTGTAGTGACAAATGTAGTGCTTCCCTTGCTAACCGGAAGCGTTCCTGCTCATCACATTCAAGTCTGGAGTAAGTTTCCCAGGTTTTTTCTGTTAATGCCCTGTGAAAATGTCTCCTCTCTGCACATGCCAGGCAGCTTTGCAATGCCACTTAAATCAGTACAGCATTATGACTGTACATCAAGTCACTTGTGACTTCAGTCAGAAAGGACTGGGCCCTTTGTTTTCCAATGGTGGATAAGAGCAAAGATTAAAAAAATGGGGCAGAAAGGATAAACCCTTCTGCCTTTTTAAAAGACTGACCACAACAGAAAATATCTTTGCCTATTGAAGCAGAAGAGAGGATATTTCAGAAACGAATCAGGCACAGTATGTGGTTCGGTGTTTTATTAATTGAATTCTGCCCATATTAACAAGTGTCACTACTTTATTTCTTCAAATTACGCCAATTATTATTTCTCTTCTGAAAATGATGATTCGTGTTTTAGATTGAGCTGTGTGAACATGAAACAAAAGCAGTATGGAGTAAAACTGAAAGTAATTTTGAATTATTTCCCTCCAGTTTATCAGTACTTCAGGTCACAGTCCACTCACCAATTATCCAAATGGCACTCGGTCTCACAAGAGATAATAACTACTTAGTCATCAAAGAGAAGCTTGTGGGGGTTTACAAAACCTCCATAGCCACATCCTCACTTTAAACTGCCAAGAGCTGTACTGTGGTACTGCAGTGTCACTGCCTGAGCATCACAAGAAAGTCATTCCCTCAAAATACAGGGATATATTAATACCATTATATTTTTCCCCCTTTTGTGAAAACTTGTCTCTTTCTTCCTAGCTGCCCTTTCTCCATTTGCTTTTCTGTATTTTGCTGTTGTGGTATCTGTTACTCTGATCTACCTGCTGCCTTGCTCAATTTTTTCCACTGAAAGATCGTAATTTCATCCTAACCTCCACGCCACCTGCCTCAAGCATAATTCAGTGCTGCAAGTCTCCTTCCTCTAGGCATCTCTCCTTTTCTTTTAATGATAGGCTTCTGATTTTGGATCTCTAATACCCACCTAAGTTATACACCTGAAGCAGCCCCTGCCTGGGGATATCCCCGCCGAGTTGGGGGGTTCTGACGGGAGAGCTGCAGCCTACTTGACGCTCCAGTAACTCTGGACATGTGGAACCCAGAAGGTTCAAGTCCCCTGCTCTGGAAACGTTGAAGATGACACAATTTTGTTCCATATTACCAGAACAAGCTATGGTCCCAACATCTGCTCCTGAACAACAAGATACGAGCCAGACTGCATCCAAAAGAGTGAGATACACTGTTTGCACTGGACTGAGCAAGGAAATGGTGTTTCTCTCTGGGGCAGTTTTAGACAAGGGTGCTGGGTCAACTCAGACCTATGATCCAAAGTCTAGGAGCAGTTAAGCACTAGGCAGGAGGTATCTTATGACAGCATCTAATAACATGTAACTTTTTACACCTTGGGCTGCAACTGCAAGCGTGCTTGTGATTTTGGATCCATTTTGGATCCTGGAGTTGAATGTCACAGCCTCCAAACTAAAGAGAAATCCTCAGAGTTATGTTACAGCACTGTCTGCAGCTTGAAAGTTACAAAAAAATTGAAGTATTTTTCACTTCATAGATTAAACAGCTGCTTCATGAGTTGAAAGTGACCTTTAACAATGCTGTGGTCTGCAGCCCAGTGTGTTATCTGCTCTTGGGTCCTTTTCAATGGTTTGGACAACAACTTAATGCCAGAAACTCCACATCACATTTTCCAGTCAGGTAACAATTAGATCAACAATAAAGCAGGTTTTCTTCCACTTTTGGCTATCTTGAGAAACACACATCATCATTTCTCCATCTTTGTCCTCTAGCAAGAATGCACAGTGGCCAGGTAATTTACTGTTCAGTATTGTTTACTACTTGAATTTTAAAAAAAGCCCTGGTGAATTTTTCCAGAAACCTCAAAAATAATATGACTTGACTTTAAAATAATCTGTGTTCTTTTAGCTTGCCTACATATTCAACTTTATTTCCTGTGAAAGGGTTAATACCTGTATTTTACCCTTTTTGGATCAAGTTGTTGAAAACGGGAGAGCTTCATACACCATCAGAACCTGCAGTAGTAACCTAATGACAGTATAATTAGAAGTATCATTCTGGTAATGATTCTTTTCATCTGGCAAGAAGCTTTAACAGAAAAGATCTCTTATTCGGTTAGTTTCACCTGCCCGTTCTCTTACCTCTGCAATGCTCCTTTTCTAGGTCAGCATCAGAAGTTAATACTGGGTGTTTGACAAGGCTTCAGACTTTGTGCTCATCAAACTAATTAAAGAGAAACACATCCAAAGCCTAGTGAATTATTTTACTTTCTAAAAATGCTGCCCATTCATCTTGTTTGAAGATTTACCTGGCTCAGTGGGTTTGATTAATGAAAAGGACAATGGGGCTCTTGTCAGTGCAACCTACAGTCACTTGGTTCAGGGTCAGCAGGTTGGGTGAGAGGCCTCCATGTCTATATTTAGTCTCTCTCTACTTTAAAAACTCAAAGGATTGAAACGTTACTGATTTTATCAGCATGCTGCGGTTTGGAGGAAAAGACAAGGACTGTCTTGATCTAAAACTTCATTCAACTCTTTTTGGTTTGTTTAAGTTCAATAGCACATAGCTGATCCTCCGTGGTTGTCCCAGATATAGGTAGGTAGGATGGCTTTACATTAACACCAAAAGGTGGGCACAGACTCTGAGTAAGCTTAAAATGTAGATTCTTATAAACTGCTACTGGGGAAAATGTACAGAAATACATGTTTGCACAAACTCTGAAAAGGCAAAAAGAAGGAGGGATATGATGCATATTAAATACCAGTGAGCTTATAAAATAATCATAAATGCCTTCTTGATCCTGCAAACATTTTTTGCATACAATTAGCTACACTACCACAAGTGCTCTTATTATTGGATTAGAGCTTTCACTCTGCCATAAATTCGAAACATGGTAAAAAAATCCAACTCATATTATTCCAGCAACAGCAATAAACCAGATTTCTACTAAAAGTCAATGTGATCCACAGCTCCATTTTGTTTCAGTAGAAGGATGTAACCTCCATCAGACTTGCCGAACTTGGACTAATTCTCTGTGTCCTCTCTCCCACTGGAAGGGCTGAGCGTTGGCTCTGTTCGCTCCCCACCCTGCCTGTCCCCCCGCCTGCACGCCAGCCCACAAAGCCGCTGAGAGCTGTTGCCTCCCTGTGACACAGGCAGCGAGCAGGAAAGTACCCAGCAGGGATTATAATCTGCCCTCTAGTGATTAATACAGCTAACATTTGGCAACGTCATTAACATTATTTATGTATTCCATAATTACATATTCATTACATAATTATTTCATTATGCAACAGTGATAATGCTTATGCTTTACACCTTCCTAAGACGTTCTTTAATATAACCAATGGACTGAGCATCTAGCAATTTGCTGATAATTACGGGTTATGATCATTAATAACTCCTTCTACTGATACGTTTATAGCCGTGTAAGACACAAATCATGCTTCTCATCTCAGGACAGCTCCTGTTGCACAAAGCCATCTGTGAGCACATACTGAGATTGTGCAAAACAACCACCCGGTTGCTTCACTTCAGTGCTCAGGGACACTGTTTTCCATTGTGATTTATTAAGCAATAACACCCAGATCTTCTCCTGTGAGGCTGAATAAGATTTTCATACTGATTTAAATGCCATAGAAGCAGGGATAAAACATGTCCTTAGTCAAAGGAGCAGCACAACAAAAAAAGATGTTTGTGATTTGGAGAGAAGTGTACAGTCCCTAATGTTTAGTCTTGCAAGCAGCCTTTGACAAATAAAAAGCTTTTTTATATGTGACTGTACCTTGATTTTAAGACAACCCTTCAGGGCCTTTATCAGGAATTAATTGCATCATATCAGAATAACTCAACAGTGCATCATGGCAGTGCTCCACTACCCTGTGACAAGGAATCCGGAAGAGCTTCCATAGCTGCCCCAAATGCCAAGCCTTCCTTAGGGCAGGTACCACAACCCTGCTGCCATCCTGGTCATTCAGCTGGGCAAAAACACAAGAGAAGGTGTCATGCGAGTCTTGGTCCTGAGTTTTGTCTGTGATGTACACATGCCTCAAAGTAAAGTCATAGAATCACAGAATCATGGAATGTTTTGGGTTGGAAAGGACCTTAGAGATCATCGAGTTCCAACCCCCTGCCATGGGCAGGGACACCTCCCACTAGCCCAGGTTGCTCAAAGCCTCATCCAGCCTGGCCTTGAACCCCTTCAGGGATGGGGCATCCACAGCTTCTCTGGGCAACCTGGGCCACTGCCTCACCACCCTCACAGTGAAAAATTTATCCCAATGTCAGAAATAGGAGAACAGGTCCTGCAATGACTGACCATGCCTGAAGGAGCCTTGGGAAAGGAATGTGTCCCCCTCTTGTCTGCCCCCAGGTCCTGTGTGTGTGTGTACTCTGGCCCCATGCTTCATTCCCCGTAGTCAGCCCTGAGTGCAGCTGCTGGCTCATACAGCTGTGGAAACCCACCCTCATCCAACACTCACTTTATTCTTGCAAATAAAACACTTATGGGCTTGATCACTTTATCTACCCTATCATCTAGGAAATGCATTTGGATAAAGGGACATTTATTGAACAGTCTTTTATCACACAAGTATTTCCACTAAAGAAAGATTTCCAGTGTTCAACTCTGTGTATTTAAAATGCAAAATTCAAAGAAGTTTCATTGCCAGACTTTCACTTCTCAATAATTATGTCTTAATTGTTCTGCAAGTGTACATTACAATTTGTCATACATTCGAGGAATTAGCATAGAGGAAAATCCACTTTCCTTCTGCTTAATAAATCAAGAAGTTGTATTTTTAATGCTGCTTTTTAAATGCAGCCATGCACTAGTGTTCTCCCTAGATTTTTAAACAGGTAAATATTACAGTGGGATGTTTGCAAGAAAAAAAAGAAAGAGAGATGAGATCATTGGAGGTAAAAAAGTGACATCTTTCACACATAGCAAGTTAGATAGCAAATATAGTCAGCTACGAAAAAGGAGATCAGACACTGAACTCAATTTTTATTGTATTATATTTGTTATACCACATCTCTTCATTCCCATGAGAGAATTTCACATAATCTTTCCCACAGTACTTCTGCAAGAGCCATTTGCAACCATGCTGCCTATGGTTTTTCAAGGCCTAAATTTCTAATGTAGGGGGGTAAATTTTTTTAGGATGCCATCCGTCATAGTGCACCCACCCACTGGAGGTCTGAACACTTCCTGTAGCAGATTGGAGATAAAGATTTCCTGACCCTGGCAAGCCCTGCAAGAAAAATATTATTTACAAATGAGAATTCTGATGTCTGATATTCCAGGCAGCACTAGGTGTTACATCTTCTTTCTTGACATCATTGCACATTTCCAGGTGTTAAGTATTTCATTATTTAGGAGTAGGTAGAAAACCAGACAATAAGTATTCATAAAATGTCAGACATTCTCCAAAGGGCTGTTTGAGTTAATACAGGCTATAAAGCTCTCACTTTTATTGGGCTTGAAAATGATAGTTATTTGAAGGAAATTATGTCACTACTTAAAATATTTTACCAGAAGAAACTGCTTAGCACCATATCTTTAAACCACCGAGAAACTCCAGAGAGTTTCCACTACATTACAGCTTTCTGACAGCTCTTGCTGGTATTGTAAAGCTGTACAGGTAAAATAAAAAACAATCTGCCTATCCTGTGTCAAGAATATCAAGGCCATCAACTCAGTTTTTTGCTTAGGACCTGTTCCAAATGATGTACCCTGCTTGGCAATTAGCCACGCTGCTAGCCCTCTAAGAGAAGTCCTTGGCAGCCCTCCCTTGGCATCTCCAGTTCTTTGGGGTACACGAGCTGACACAGGCTCAGCTGGAGGCCAGCTCCCTTCCAAAACACGTGTAGTTGGGTGCAGCCAATTTAAGAGCAGAGTTAAGAACAAAAAGGCAATCTGAAGTGGCTCCTGACACTACCCTGTTGCTTTGCAGCTACCACATATGTTTGCTTGCGCCCTAACCGGAGGGGAAGAGCAGCAAGTGAAGAGGTCTGTTAAAACCAGAGTATGACAAAGACATACCTGCAGAGTGGTTCTCTTCAGTTTCTTATTCAGCCCCATGTGGGACTGTAGCGGCCAATTTGTTCAGTGGGGGCAGGCCCATGGAGTCAGGCATGGGCACCTCACCACTGTCCCCTTCCAGCAAGGGGCTCAGGGTGGCTCTGAGGGGGGAGAGCCAAGATCCAAGAGGATGATGCACGTGTAAGGTGACTTAAGATCAAATAAAGAGAGAGGACCAGGGAAGCAGACATCATGTTAAATATGTTCCTGCTGTTGGTAAGGTGTGGATATAAAAACAGAATCAAAATATCAGGGTTTGGATATGGAATGGGTTCCAGCTCCTGCTAGACTCTTGGGTCTGTGACAAGCACTTGCAGAGTGTATTTGTTTGAAGTCTGCAGATCAAAGTCAGTGCATAAACCATCCTGCCACTTATACTTTTATGAAACTCTCAAGATACTGAAAAATCTGAATGGCTAATGCAAGAAGAAGAGGAGTAATTCTCTGAGATAGCTGAAAATAGGGTTGTATTTAAGGATTTCACGCTGACATAAATAGATATAATTTACCTGTATAGCTTTACAACACTAGCAAGAGCTGTTCACTGCTTGGTGAAGGATTCTTGTTATTTGTACACATACATTTTGAAATAGGATGAACAAATAAAATGCACCAAAGTATCCCATTGCTATCCATGTTTCTGACCTCCCAGGAGAGGGTCAGAAATCAACCATGCTGCACAGCAAATTAACTGATTAAGAGGGGTGAAAAAGGACGTTCACACTGCATAGTACATGTTTTCTGAATGGGGCAATCTAACAGAACCTCTTTATCTGTTATAAAATCCTCTGAATTAGCAAATACATTTTGCAGCAGAGAGTATTTTTGGCGTGTCTGTTCAAGCATGCCATCAACATTGGTGGTGATACACTGGTTGTGATACAGCTGCCAGTTTGCCTTTGTGACTTTCTCTGGATCCTTCAATACAGTCATTCTGGAGGTCCCAGACGTTCAGTCTAACAACTCACAAGCCTTATTTGTGTTACAAGCCCCTCACTCTTCAGTACGGCTGTGCTTATTCCTGTAACGACAATGTAGGTATTTCTTTCAATAACATTCGCTTGTCATTAGAAAAATATCCTAATTATGAATTCAGAAGTGACAGATTGTGAGATTCAGTTTGCAAAGATGATGTCACTGGTGGGGAATTGGTGGGTAACCTGCAATTACCTCTTTGAATAAAGACATCAGTGTTGTATCTCGAGAAATAATGGCTAATGATATGTCTTCCAAAAGGAAATAGCGTTATTAATTACCTTGCTGTGAACACACCACTTATTGACAGCTTTGAAGGCCATTCATCCAATTAACTATAATGACTAAAAGCTTCATTTGGCCTTCGTGGTTATACAGATGGGCTAAGAACAGAGAGCAAGATCCTGATTTCATTTCTAACCTTCATAAATATTCAGAGAAAGTCACAGACACCCATGGAGCTGCCCTGGTTCCTATTGCTGTGATCAGAGTCAGGCTGTGATGGTATAGAAAGCGCTGTAAATGGATACCTCTAATACCTTGAAGACTTATTGTTGTGCAATAATACAATCTGTCATCTCTTCTGATTGTTACTAAGCACTTTGCTTCCAAGCACTTTCCTATCAACATTTCGGGGGTTTTGTTTCCCCAACTATCATCCAGGCCTGCATACATTTCAGTGACAGATAATTTAGCTGCAACCATAGCCCTATCTAAGTTACTTCTTACTAAAAAAACTAATTTTTGCAATATTTCAGTTTCTACTTTTTTTTTTCTCCCTCAGATTAATCCAACAATCATTCTAAAAACATATATTTATATCACACTTTGCCTCAGTTTTAACGATCTGCTTCTGGTTTTATTCACATGCTGCTGTAGGAGGAATAATGCAACCAAAGCCAACAGAATTTCTTTCGATTTTTTTTTTTTTTTTTTTTGGTGAGAATAGAATCCAGCCTCAGGCATAAAGGGTCATTTTTATGGACCCATCTAGGCATCTCTACAGTCCTTACTAACATGCCATTTTGCTGATTACTTATTTTAATGGATGGCAAGACAATCCTAGTGCACAGCTCAGCTCAGCTAACATGTCCCTTAGATAACAGTGTGGCTATTAACATCACTTCTGCCATCACTGGCTTTTATCTTTGAACAGCAACAGGTTGCTAATGACATGTGGTTATTGTTTTCACATTTTGGAACATCAAAAATGCTGACAGACTAAGGTGGCAACAGTTTGTAAGCACTCAGGTAGAACATCAAAGACATTACTAAAGGTTTAGTACACACCAGCAGTAGCAACAGTTTTAGATCTACCTGTACCACCGATCTAATCACTCAGAAATCTGATACTGATGCTCATATGACATCCAAGAAATGCATTTTTTTTTGTTAAATGGAAAGCAACATTACAGCCAAATGGCAAAGTATCTGCAAGTGCTTTGTTTCTATGCAACAATGAAGAGCCAAGAAACTCACAACCTTGTAACAGCTGACATTGTGGAATAACTTAATGCTGCCAACAGGTCCTGAGAGAATGCAGAATTATATGTAAATATATCAAGTAAATGTTTTTAAGTGATAGGTCTTCACCCTGTGCAAACAAGTTGCAATAGCAGTATTTATCAAAAGGGTGCCTGCTGCGAAGAAGTCAGATTAAGTGTTTATGCAGAGGCATTCAGTCTGCATTGCAATGAGTGCAAGTGCAGCAAATGAATGTTTCTAGAAACCACCTCCTTCGTGGGAATGACTGTGAATGAACTAAACTCAGTGGCAGCAATTTTAAGCATTGTTTTAATACCTCCTGCCACTTTGCATTGGCTGTGTTCGTAATGCTTGAGTATATTTAGAGATGATGTGAAGTAGCTGTTACTGAGCAGGGCAGAAATACGACTGCTTTGTAGATGAGCCTCACACATGAGGGTACTGAACTGTGGAAAAGCACACTCTTGCCTGAGGATCCCTGGAAAACCCATTACAGAATCATGGAACCATAGAGTGGTTTGGGTTGGAAGGGACCTTAAAGATCATCTAGTTCCAACCCCCCTTCCAACAACTAGACCAGGTTTTTCCCAGGGCCAACATGATTTTTTTTGAACTTGAAGATAGTAGATATTGATCTCTTCTTGCTGTTTATTCCTATTACTCTAATTAAGGTCTGACACTGTGGCAGTCAATGCTTCCTGCAAGATGGGCAGGGATCCCAGGGATTGGTCTCCTTTGCTTTTCCTGGCTGTTCTTCAGAAGTTACATCTGGCCCCATAGTTTCCAAGGTAGGGCAACCATTTCTGCCACTAGGAAGGCAGAAATTTTTGTTTCAAACATCTTCATTTTGTTTATGAAAGCAGGAGTGAAAGTCTACCTGGAAATATTCTCTGCATCTTTGAAACTAATTAAGCAATGGGACTGTCAAGTGACTTCACTTCCATCACATCATGTGCCAAACAGCAATGAGGAACAGTGAGTGCAAAATGGTGGCGGTACATCCTCCAGCCCTATGTGTATCTCCGTAATGGATTTTACACACCAAAACCAGACAAGGACGAATAAGGCATTGAATTTTCTTACAGTCACAGCTGGTTGAAGCTGAAAGCTGATAAACGAGTCTAATCAGCAAGATTGGCCCCCCAAGGCAAACAGGAATGACCACTCCATGTGTCATCCTGCTGCCCCCAGTTTTTTCCACTCAAGGACATCAGAGGAAACTGAGGAAGGCAGCAATGACATAGTTTCTTTGGGTCCCTTCACTAATTCTTTGTCAGCTGCATTGGCACACTTCTCTAGTTGTCTGTTTAGCCCACAGCAAAACAAGAACAATTCCCAACCCACCCTCCTCCATTCCTCCTATTAAACATCACTGGATGGCAAAGTTCACATCAGAACTGGCATAAGCTGGGAGATGCAAATTGTAAGTATCTCAGCAAAAAACCAAAGAGGACAAGTTTGCTGTGCTTCATAACAGGTTCCATAAGCAAAACTATCCTTTGATCTTGAAACTGGTTACATGTCAGTAACTACACATAATGAGAAAAAAAAGGTTCAAAAGCCTCATAAAATCATTAGGGGAACTAACATTTTGTAATGAAGCTGATGCAGAAGTCATACAAATATATCAAAACTTCCTCTCAAGACACAAACAAAAAATATTTTCCAATTAAAGCATTTAATTATGACAACTACCATGAAGAGTGAAATAAAGGAACACTACCAATTAAAATCTAATTTCCCTATAGCATCCTAATTCAGGACCTCATTTTCCCAACATGTTTAACTTTAATAGCAAAAAGTGCTGCTATGCACTGATTTCATGTGTTCTTTTTTGTTACTAAAGGTAATCATGAATATAAGCGTTTTCAAGAGTGGAATTTAAAGTTAGCAAATGCATGATAAAATTTAGGACTGTCTCCACAATACAAAAAGAAAAGAGTGTAATAACTTTTTACCTTCTACAGTCCACAATATTAATGCAAGTCTTATGTAGGCTTTCAATTTCTTGAACCAAGTCTCTATCAAAGTGCCTTTTTAGCAAAAAAAGGATGAATATTTGAAGTTAGCAGAAAAGATTGTAAGTGTCAATGTGAATGAAGGAAAAATCATTGATAACAGCAATCCTGCCATCCAGAAATTACTCAGATCAGTGCCTATGCACAAAGGCCGCCACAATAAATAAAGTCAGAACAGAAGCAAAGCATAGGAGGAAGAACCACATTTCATTATGTACCAGTGCCCAGCATATTACACACCTGTGGTGCAAACACCTGCCCCACATTCAATTGTACATTCCTTAACTAGCCACAATAACACTGTTAAAGCCCTATTAACTTTGGGTACCATTAAGTAATTTGTGGCTGACAATATTTTAGAAAGACTAATGCAATACTTGCATTTCCCCCAGCAGCCAGGCAGTCTACTTCTCATCCACGGCAGGTGTTAAATCAGGGCTGAAACAATAGTGTAGAAACTGTAGCCCAATAAATTATCTCTAGGGCATCATTGAGACAAAAATAAAAAGCAAAAAAGAGATATGAAGTTAAAAAAAATTGTCAGAAGAGCATTAAAAATAGAATAAAATCAGTGTTCTGCTTAAAGTTCTGGCCATGAGAAAATCTCCCAGTGGAGTCATTGAGAGATTATCTGGGACAAGGAGTACTGAGCTGGCCTTAACACATTAAAAGATAAATCATATAGAGCTGATGCAAGTCAGGGGGGAAAAAATGTTACGGGAAATGTTTATCTTTTTCAAATCTTTCTTGAGGGCAGTGTTAAAAAAAGGTTGATGTGATTGAAGCGTAATGTCATTACTTGCCAGGGGAAATACAGGATGTTAAGAGGCTGATTAACCTGCCTTCACAGTGCAGGTATGTCGGCCCTGAATCTATATTGTATTAACTTTTTATCTTCTGGAGTTCTCCAACTGCAAATGCACATGTAAACTCAAAAGGTATGCTTACTGCAGTTAAAGTGTGAGGTGGCAGCTGTGTGCCACATTTAAAGCCAGAGCTCATCTGAACTTTTTGCAAAGCTGAGGAGGGTCAGCTCCAAGGATTTAGTTTAGACCCATGCTCAGCTAAAGGTAATTGAGGGCAAATTACAACCCCTTCAATCAGAGGAACCACAAAGCAATGCTGCCTTTGCCAGCGTTGCTTTGGCTCATGAAGAATTTCTTGTTGTTAAAACCAGAATCTGATCTAAAACATACAAATTTACAATCCCCACTCTTTATGAACTGTGTGTATATTTTCTTTATGCTCCAGGATAGACCTGCTGCTAAATAACTATTTTTTTCCACCCCCAGCTTAGTAACTAACACTTTTCCTTGATTTACAAAACAAAGTTCTCACCTTGGGTTGTTAGCAGTTTCTGTTCTGGGCCGAGGCAGCACTCCTGGAATGCAGCAGAGCACGACTGGGTGCTGCACCTTTGCCCCACGTGGGGACGAGTCTCCTGGGAGCAGCACCCGCAGGTTTGGGGGGAGCCCAACAGCATCCACTGCTCCAGCAGAAAGCCTTGGGGCAAATGGATGCACGCCAGCTCAAGTCTCTTAAAACTGTAAGAACAGGCAATTCCAGACCATACATCATGAGATCCCTGACTTTGCTGACACCTCGACGTCTGTTGGAACACCAGTGAACAGCATCATTAGTCTTAAAATCATTAATAAGGTGACTTACTCTCGGGTGACTCTCCAAAGGTGTAAGCTTATTCACCTGCCTTCGGGTGAGCTCATAACTTTGCCTGTGCCAGTAGAAAAATAGCCTCACGTTAAAATTATATCAAATCATACATTAAGAAATGTTAGGAGTATAAATTTATAAGGTCAAATGTGCCAAAGCTGAGAAATAATGGGATTAGGGTTGCTTTATTATTCACATCTAATTTTTCCACAGGAGGTACTGTGCTCATGTTAAGAGCTGAAACTATACCTCT
>NW_010140411.1:16918-34281 GCF_000699245.1 Pterocles gutturalis | reverse complement strand
TTCCCTGCCCTCTTGCAATTAACAAGAGGAGACAAGCTTTAAAGACTCATATCTTTGAGACTTTTATATCCCTCAACTGTCTTGTATCTGATATGTTTCATATTTGTTAATTAATTATTTTACAAGATCCAAGTGAGATGGAGCGTCCCTAACGCCTCAGCAGCTGCTGTGGAAGCACAGAGCCCACAGTCAGTCCTGACTGGTGGCCAGACAAAGCAGAGACTTTGCAGGAAAAGGAAAAGGAAAAAAAGAGAAAAGGAAAAAAGGAAAAAAAGAAAAGAAAATTGAAAGGGAAAGGGAAAGAAAATAAGGAAAAGTAAAAGGAAAAGGAAAAGAGGAAAAGGAAAAGGAAAAGGAAAAAAGAGAAAAGGAAAAAAGGAAAAAAGGAAAAGAAAAGTGAAAGGGAAAGGGAAAGAAAATAAGGAAGAGGAAAAGGAAAAGGAAAAGGAAAAAAAGAGAAAAGGAAAAAAGGAAAAAAGGAAAAGAAAAGTGAAAGGGAAAGGGGAAAGAAAATAAGGAAGAGGAAAAGGAAAAGGAAAAGGAAAAGAAAAATGAAAAGGAAAAGGAAAAGAGGAAAAGGAAAAGGAAAAGGAAAAGGAAAAGGAAAAGGAAAAGGAAAAGGAAAAGGAAAAAAAGGAAAAAAGGAAAAAAGGAAAAGGAAAAGGAAAAAAGGAAAAGGAAAAGGAAAAGGAAAAAAGGAAAAGGAAAAGGAAAAGGAAAAGGAAAAGGAAAAAAAGGAGGAAAAGCTTGTGACACAAAACTGAAGGCTCTGTCATACTGGGAGAGTACGACCCCTGACGCAGGTGACTAAGATCATGGAGCACATCAGAGGACCTATTTTCCATCAGTGTGCCACGAAAGTTTAATGCCCCTGTAAATGCAACAGCAGAGCCACCTCTGCAACTTGGTCTGAGTCACTAGTCCTTGGTTGCTCTGCAACCCCCCGCACCTTGAGTAGACAAGCACCACGTCCTTCCTCTCTGACATTTCACTCACTTCCCTAGCTGCTTTCTTACCTTCCCTTCTCAGCTACCTTCCTCTCTCTCTCCATTTTGCCAGCTTAAATACCTCAACGGTGTCCGTAGAATCACTGTTATCAATGAATAATCTTCAGTGAACTGCAAAAAAACTTTTCCACATATTCCAGTGAATGTAAGAAAACTCTATAACCATATACAAAGTGTGTGGTGCCAATCAAATATTTTAAAAGTGAATCTAGAGAAACAGAAGTGGTGTAATTTACATGCTACCGTAAGCGTATATATGTTACTCTATCATCAAAACCTTGGCTGTAACAAAGGTTCCAACACTGGAGTGCACCCATGGGACCACCATTTACAAGATTCATTCAGAGATGTATCAACAGTTTGAGCCCACTATGTACAGGAGAACATTGCAGAACATTCACAGTTCATAAACCCTAATATAACAACTGCCAAACCCTACAATATCTTTCTTTCAGAAGAACAATTCACCCCTTTATACATCAAACAGCAATTTGCTTAACTGCAGCAATTTTGGATGTAATGATAAATTCAGGTGGAAATTAGCCCAATAGTTTCTCAGGAAAAGTAATGCAAAGAAAATCCCTAAACTTATCAGTGCATGTTTTTCAAAATTCATGTATGATTTAAATACTTAAATAAACTTGGAAAAATTGGATACCTGTGTTCTTGATATTGGCACAGATCTTTCTCTCCCAGGATTAGTCTCACTCTAGTTTGCAGGATTTACCATGACTACTTCTAATCACCGGTTGAAAAATTGACAGGCAAGGTATTTTTCCCAAGAAAAGTACTTTGTAGAGCTTAAGAAACAGATATCTTGGTCATCGAATTTAGAAAGGGAATGCACACACATGTAGAGCAAGGTCATTGTTAGCTGAAGTGTGACAGGTCTAGTCCACCCTAATCTGTATTGACTTGATGAAAATCCACGACTCCACTGAGTTTTGGACTGACTCCTAACAACTGCAGATCCCAGCCAAACACAACAAGCTTTTATTACAGTGATTTTTAGATTGACCCATTTGGGATAATACGCTTCATGAAAACCTAGACTGTGAAACTTAGGAGTTCTTTCTAGCTTAAACAGCTCCAAGGAACTAGATCAATTGCTATTTGAACTCTGGTTTGCATAAGCCTTTATGATATTTTGATGTATCATAATAAATTCTCAATTTTTTAAAATATTGTATATTAAGTACTCTAAGTCTCCCTTAGAAAAAATCATAAGTCCAGAAAACCCAAATAATGAAGTCCATTTAAATTAATAAAGTCTGTTTTAAAAGGAGATTTGTTCTTTTCTTTTTGTTTTGCTTTCTTTGTGTGAAAATATTGTACCTTCCCAAACCGTGAGTTTTGTTTCAGTTCAGGGACTTGAGATTTCAAATGTAAGTTACAAGTCTCAGCCTAAGCCTGGATCAGCTTACTTTAGGGGAGTTTGGAAGCGTTAAATAATGACAAACGTATGATTAAATGTGAGGATTAAAAATAATTTATGTTTTATGAGAATCAGTACTGGGGCTGAATTCCACTCTTTTAAACCAAGATAAAATGCTTTTTACTTATTTTAGTTCAGTATTAAGAAAACCATGTTTTTGCTTACGTGAAAATTAGAGCACAGTTCGTGCCCTTCTCATGCGATTTCTATCTCTCCCTGTCTCGTTCTCATTGTGCTCTTCTGGTTTCAGCTTGAGCAGACTTTGGACTGGACTCCAACAAATTAGAGGAGGCTCAAGCTGTTGGGTTAGGTGTTTTAAGTTTCGTATTATTTGTATTGTTTTCCACTTATCCCCTAGAAATGGGTGTGACTAACAAACAATTTTTTTAAAGTTAGATTTTTAAAAATATTTTTAAAACAATTGCATTTCAATAAATTCACAATAACTTATTTCTAATCTTACTATAATTTATTCAACTATTTTAAATTTAGAAACATTCATACAAGCTTTCTATAAATTTTTAAGTAAGTCAAGCTACTGAGCTGGCTGAAGTCCTGGCTAAACCTCTGTATCAGTTTGTTGAAGTCTTAAACCAGGTTTTGACAACACTATCCTTTTCTATTGTGTAAGGATTCTTTCCTCACCTCAGTTTGTTCCACTATTTCTGATTTATAATTAGTTCATCCACAGCTGAAAAAAATCAAACACAAATTGAAAAATAGAAGAGATATTATTCTCCTCTTTCTGTCTGTGTATAACAATGCAGTGTAAGCGTGAGAGATCTATCATCTCTAAAATTAGGAAGGATAAGGATGAATGTGAGTGAATTGATTCAATTTAATAATGCAATTAAATACAATATTCCTTTTGTTTAATAATTGAATTTGGATGAATTTATATTGTTTTCTTACATATCTAGCCTACTTAGCGTAATTTATTTCAGTAGCATCAACAAGATTAATTCCTAGATTTTTTTTATCCATTGGAACTATAATGTCTACAAAAATGAGGCTACAATCATTATCCAAGACATAATAAATGCAAATATATAAAAATCTATACAAGTGGTTAAATAATATATACTAGATATGTAGCGCCATACATATTAGCAAACTTACTGCAAAGTTATAGCACCCTTAAAGGTGTTGTTTGCTTATTAATATTATTTAAATTGCTTTTTTTACTATTTTGGTTTAAATCAACTCAGCTCACAGGAACATTATTTTCCCCTGTGGTTTGCAGCTTTGGTCTAATCTTATGGTAAGCGTTTATTGACCTTTAGGTAAAAAAGCTTAATTTCATAGAATTTGCCTTTTTAAAACACCAAACAAGTATTGGCCCATCTTGGATGACCTTTCCCTTATTGCTACCACAATCAAAACATTTGTCTGTCAAAGGTTTACTTTTCCTTGGATCTCTCCACTCTATTAAAAAAAAAATCCATGTGTTTTCAACCTTAGTACTCATTGAATAGATCAATTTACTTTTATCTATACTTTGCCTCTTTTTTATTAAACTTTAATTTACCTTTAGAGTGGCTGACTCTTGGAGGTCTCTTAGTCTCCTGTCCTGAAACAGGGAATTTCTTGAAGCAGTGACCATGCATATAAGAAGGTGCTTTCTTCTAACTATAATTTAAAAGCTGTACAGAATAAGAAATGTTGTTTTCCAGCTGCTTGCTTGGTCTTTATATACTTTTCTGTAAGCCTCTAACAGCACATCACCATTCTTACAGGAAGATGGGGCTGGAGAAACCTTGTTCCTCCTAGTGTTCTATGCTCTAGATTTTGCTTTCACTCCATTTGCAACAATTCCCACTAGCTGGCATACCTTCACTATGCTGCACAGACTTTGTTGTTATTTGGTACCTCAAATTTGGGTTTTGGTTCATAAAAGTTCTATTATTATTTTGATTTAAATTTTATACAATTATGTTTTTGGTGTTTTGTGGTTTTTTTTTTTTTTTTCCCCAAATGCATTGCTTAACTTGCATTATATCCAGAGCTTTACTGGATCCCAGAATATGATTGTCCGATTTAGTCACTGAATTTACTTATTCCCTTATGTTCAAATAGACATTATCTTGATTCTGTCAGCCTTTACCTCCTCTGACTTTTGGGTAAATACACATTTAACAGTAACCTCACAACATTTTAAATTCTTTAACAGGTATTTTATGGTATTCTAGGTTATTATAATTTTTATCTCTCTAATATCAGTAGATAAACCAAGAGACTGTTTCATGTTCTATCCTACACCTAAATCTCTTTATAGGTCCTAAGTGATTTTCAATTTTTTCTCCATCATGTTCAGTGGGAACTCTAACATTATACTTAGAAACAATTTTACCTTTTTTACAAGCTGGCACTTTCTAACATGAGCCTTGGAGAAAATATAATCATACAGTAATGTAATAATTTTTAAAAAGGCTTGTGGTTGTTCTTATTGCTTCAGTAATTATTTTCTGCCATTATAGCCTGAATATTTTTGGCTTCATCAGAATAAAACCATACATTTTAATATTACCTGTTATGATTAGCTTTAATAAAAGGTTTCTCTTGGATTCCTAGAAGTAGTATTCACTTTTAATGTCAGCATAGAGACAAGACTTACCTTCACACACCTCTGGGCAGTTCCGCAACGTCAGTTTGAGTTCACCATTATCAGACCATTCACTGACTAGAAGATGAGCTAATCCCATACCCATTACTCACAAATGTACTCCCATTAACATACATAGGACAATATAGAATAATGGATTGCAAGGGGGGGGTTTTCGTTGTTGTTTTTACATCTCAAAAGATGTTACTGATTCTGCATTTTGGGACAGAAAAATATGAGTTGGTTATATTCCTGTGAAGTAACTATTTAATTACCACAGGTTTCCAGGAAAGGTGATGTTGCCCCAAGATATGGGAAGCTGGATGTCCCATATATACATTAGACACTTTAAAAACGGACTGGGGATTTCTTCCCTGCTAGTGCTTTGGTCATGAAGAACTAATTCAGCCTTCTTGGTTAGACTTGCTAATGGCCTTATTGCATGAACTGTTTCTTCTAGTTCGGACACAGAGAAGACAGGTGTTTAAATTCAACGTTTTATCCTCTCTAAGGCTGTGTCTCTATCTCCTCAGTAGTGGCTTTTCCACCTGCCTCCCCAGATGGTCTCCTGACTCCACAAGGATCCTGACTGCTGAGCAGGTACCAGAGGTAAGCGCTTTTGATGTGTCAGATCGTGGAGTGCAAGGAAAAGCTACTGATGGGAGGAAGAGCTCAAAACAGGATTTCACCTGCAAGCTGTGGAAGGCAGAAGAGATGTCTTGGGGGCTAAACAACATCAAAGGATGCGAGCAGATCCCAGAGGATGACAGAAGTAGTTAGAGTTTAGAATTTACTTCCTTGTCAATGACTCATTGGAATTTGAGTAGTATTTACAAATACGTAAACACCTTCCTCGCATAAGAAAATAAAAGTCTGTTTGGCTCAGCAGAACTGTTAAGGTTTTAATTGGACAGCAAATTCCCAGGTACTTGGGTAATTACACAGAGGGATGCACAGGACTCTCCCTCCATGTCCCTTAGCCCTGTCTAGTAGGAAGCATCACTCTGTCAAAAACATTTGAACAATTATCGTAGTAAATTTGTCAATTTAGGAACTCAATTTCTGGGCTGCTTGAAAGAGAAATGTTTTGCAAGAGCAACAAGAGTTTTTTCCCTCCTATTACAAGAAGATATTTACAATAACCTAACATTTGTTAAAATGCTGAAAATCCCTTTTAATTATATAAATTTTCTGAAAAGCTTCATAGCTATAATAGTTTTATGAGTCATTTATGAGAAGATTGAGGTTTGTAAGAGGATCCAGCTGTAACTTGCCCTGAGCACTGTACAAATTCTTTAGTAAGTACCGACGACTTTTATGTCTGGCTGATTGAAAAAAATACCCAGTAGTTTTATCAATGCAAAAAACTTGTTTAAACATATTCAGAACTGTGTTTCTGTTTTTATTGAACATAATCTGTCTGTTTCTCTTATTAAGAATACTTTCATACAAACAACCAAATTTATAAAACTGTATACCTCAGATTCACACTGAAGTTTAGACAATGTACTGGTGGCAAGTTTTGATGTTTTCTGAAGTAGGAGGACTACAAAACATCTCTGCGGTGTTTTGGCTTGGGGATAAGCACTTCAAAAGCATAGCACATGACTTTTTCTTTCACCAAGGAGAGAGAAGTAAAGTAGATTTTTTTGGGCAAATTAATTATCCTAACTTCCACACAAATCACCCAAGGAAACTGAGTCTGACCTCTCCATTCCAGTCTTTTTGGGAGCCACCATTTGGCTTCCTTGCGTGTTTGTGCTTTCCAATTATCTCAAGGAAAAGATAAACTAAGGATAAGGAAAAGTTAAGATCGTGCAAAAAAACCCAACTGTGATGGCGTTTGATTTAAATATTAAGAATACAATCCGTAAAATCTGCTTTGCCTTAGTGGGTCATTTGCTGTCCCTCGACTGGTTTATTTCTAGATTCGGAGGTGTTGCCTGAATGTTCTACCTGTGCAAAGCAATAAAAGGCGACAAGGTGCCAAACCCCCCCCGAAGTCTCATGCTGGGTCTGCTGCCTTCACTGAAGTGATGCACCTACTACACACTCCTGGAATTAGAGTTTTCCTTTTGCATTACCGATCTGAAAATAATGACAATGAGAATTGCATCATTCTCCTTGTCAAGATAAAGGGACAAACAAAAGAAAAACCCTCCTGAAATTCCTCTGATGTTTTTACCTAGGCAACCTCACAGATCCCAATGGAGGCTCGAGGCTGTAACTCAACACAGGATTTTGCATAATTGGGTGCATCTTAAATTGCAGTCTTCTAGTGTTGCTAACTCTGTTGTCTGACCTTGGCTTTAATTTTTAAAAGTTTACTTTGCTGAAGCTTCTCCTCAGCTTCAGTGATATTCAAAACAATGATGGAGCAGCTAACAACTACAAAGTGGGCAAATAACAGAGAGCTCATCAAACTTTTTTTTTGTACTCAGATATCATTTTAAACACAAGAGATATTAGGAACAGAGCATGATTTAAATGTGCTTTGACATGGGAGATGATACTGGGGAAGATAAATGTTTTAAATCAAACTCTATTTAAGATAAGCACGGCATACAAAGTAGCTACTTGACTCTTGAATTTAAAAGTGCAGTTATTCTGATACAGTTCTGTGTATTTAAGTGTGTATCTGGAAAATATGTTCAATGAGCAATTATATTAGTAAAGAAAATACAACGTGCTTGGGCTGTCTGCCATTTTATTTATTATTATTCTTCAACTAATTTTTACAACTTGCCAAAGTGCATGCTCTATAACGATTTGAAGCCAAATTGAAAGCACAGGTGCACCAACACATGAGAAAGTATTCCAACAGCTGAAGAAAAAGCTTATATTCTGAATTGAAGCCGTGTAAATCAATGTCTTTAACTGCTTAGCTGTGTGCCAGAGGAAGAAAAGGTCTCAGAAAGGAACAGACTGATGCTACTGCTGTCTCACAAAAATCCTGGGCTACAAACACATTATTTTTTTTGTGTAACTTTACCAGAAGACAAACCAAAATATTTCCTCCCTAGGGACCAGGATTTCTACTCAACGCTAAATTTTCCTCTATGTCAGCAAAGCTAATTGCTACTTTGAAAACAGGTGTGGTAAGGGTCCACTGCCCTGGCTCTACAATAGGCATTAAAACCAGTGCAAAGTGGGAATAACTGTTACTATTGAAATTTAGTGTCCTTTTAAGCTCATTTTGACCCGGTATAATGTCAAATATTGGCATTAGTGTCAAAGTGAAAAAATAAATAATTACACTTGTTGGGAATTCCACAACTTTCTACTTAGTAAGGGTCTAGAGCCAAAAAAAAGAAAAAAAAAAGTTTTAAACAGGAGTGAGCATCCTGAGTTTTTTTGCTTACTAGAACTGTTCTGAGAACGAGATTCACTTTTTTTTTAGCAGATATGCTGCCAGCTTTTCTCACAGGCAGCAACAGTGTAAATGCCAGGGCCACATCTAAAATAATCACATTTTATACCTGTGGGAAGCAGGTGAGGTTCAGTTTTCCAATGGTCTAAATAATTGATATCCAGCAATTGAGAGCTACAAGCTGATATAATATCCAGTGGTTCCATCGGGTACCGCAGCAAAAGGATAAAAATAATCCAAACCTCAGGCTGAGATCTGCTAGTCTGCAAACTACAAGGGCTACAACCAGCTTGCTCAAAGGTTTTCAGACATTGACTCAGCTCTGCAAGTACCAGTCCTGGGTTAGCAATGAGAAAAAGATGAAATCTTGAAAATTTTATAAGTGACAATCTTACCCTCAGTGTCTTTTTAAGTACTCTAAAAGCATCACTTTCTAAAATACTTCAGAAAAAGTATTACTTTATTTGGGATTGCAGTGAGTGGTTAATTCAGCTGGCCAGTATGATGCTAGTAACTCTTCCCAAGCTAGAATAACGGCTGCTATGAATGGGGACTTATTGAGGGAAGGATGGTTCCCAGGACATCGCAACAAGTGATGTCTTAGTGCCAGAAGAGCACCATTTCACTGAAAGACTTTATTTGTAAAAAGAATTCTGCTAGCCCAATATATCTCCTTTATAACTGCATCACTCCTTCTGTATGTCAGTCTTTGAACAAAGCATGGATTCCACTAGCCTCTTATTAGACTAAAACCCACAATTTTTCTTTTGAAGACAAGTCAAAGGAAGAATCAAACAAAGTAGTGAAGGATTTAATATTTTGTATATTTGCTAATTGTCCTTCGGGTAATAAATAAATGAACAAACAAAACTGGGGGCTTATAATTTGAGCAATTTGCTTTGGGGAAAAATTTGTGTATTTTTTTCCAGGCACTAGGAAAATCCGAGAAATCTGTTAGTACTTGTGTTCACAGCATCCAGCACACTCCTGAAGTGTCATGCTTACTGTAGCCAGGCAGTTAGTGCCCCCTGAAAGGAATCAGTTATTGCTTCTCATGTCTACCACAGGAAAACTCAACAGCCTCATTCTTCACCTTTCCTATTGAGATGCTGTTCCCTTCTACAGCTACCCTATATATTAGCATTTGATTAATCGTCAGTATGGTGACTATCTAAAAGCTGTCTTCCTCTCCTAAAATTAACATTTCACTTTTTACCTAAATGCACAACTCTCAATTGCTCAAGACCATCATTGCCGAATGGTTTTCTCTTACATCTTTATTTCTGAGGACCTTGTGACTTTGAGAGATCCTGTGACTGTGAGAGGGGAATTGGTCAGGTTTTGCACAGAACTCTCTTTTTTCTTCTTTTAACACATTTATTCAACCACAAAGTACAGCTATCTGCTTACTCAGTTACAGCAGCTGTCTTTTGCAAGCCTACATGTTTCTTAGAGGGATACAGGGAAAAATGCAGTCTCCTCTTCATTCAGACGAACTGGCATAGCTAATGAATTGAAGCTGAATATTCTTCTATTTTTAAGTTAGATGAGAAAGACACTGAATGTATTTAACAGAAACCATCTCCAAAGTTGGCAGCTTTTCAGACAAGTTAATGATGTCCCACGGGACACTATCAGCAAATGCCACCTTTCATTTTCAATGCTCTTTGGCTAACACACTTTTGTGTAGTAAGCCCAAGCAGGAACTGCAAAGCTTTGTGGGCCTGCAGATGAAAAACAGCCTGACCAACCCATCCTGACATATGCATTTGGAAATTCGTCTGCTTATTTGCTTCCTTCCCCGTAAGACTAAAGTGACTGACTCGTCTTGGGGGGGGCACACACCCCCACCTGTATTCAAGATCTCTCTTCCCACCTTGACTTTTATTTCACTATGGTTTGCTCTATTTAGTCTGTGGCTTTGAGTCATCCTTCCAAAGTTCAAGACAGTTTTCCAATGAGCCCTTCAGAAACTTGCTTTGATCCCAGTTTTGGCAGTCATCTCCCGTTACATATTTCATTTGTTACTTTAGACGTAAGACCCCATCCAAAAGAGTCCAAGAGCAAAGAAGAGGAACAGCTTCCAAATATGGTAAGAGCTAAGCTGGTTTCTGGAGTAGTTTAGCACATCGGCGTGCGTAAGAATGAAGAGAACTGGAACGAGTTTTAATCCTCTAAATAGACTGTGGTGAAATGTTCAGAACTTAAAACTACACAGAAAATCAGGAAACAGATAAAAGAACAGCTAAGACCCCATTAGTAAATATAACTCTGTCATGATCAACTCCAGCAATAAAATGCTGTTTCAAATCTCTGAAATCATGTCCAATGAAATGAAGGTTAAGCACAAGTCCTTAACATAATATTTGGTTTATAAAGAGCTAGTAAAGTTCACACCATCAAATATGAAGGATGAGGTTTTTTCCAAAGCAACTACGCTGGGCAGTTGTAATAAAAACACTTTCAGAAAAAATACTACTCAGTATCCACCAACTGAATCTTAATTCAGATCACACAATTCTTTTGCTGTTAATTAGGCTTATTTTATTTCTCCCCACTGCTGTTGGATGTTCTGTTCATTTAGTGTCTCAACTTAAAATTGACACTTTTATTTCCCAGTACTCTGTGTGTGGATTATGAGGAGACCAATTACAAGAGGGTCTCAAAAGGCAGTAACGGTAATCAAAGGAACTGTTTGCCCCCTGTAGCAAACAACAATCTGGCCCTTAACAATATAGTTATTTATACACATTTTAAAATATGAAAATATAAGAAACAGGAAGTTTTCTATATCTGGTCCTGGAAACACATGACCATGGTATTGACGCTTCTCACACACAAAAAAGTCAAGGCAACATCTCAAAAAGTGTCAATACTTTTTTCTTGGTCCATAAGAGCAGTACCTAGCAGCTGTTGTAATCTGATTTCTAGTCTCTTGTCCTCCACTTTATCATAAAGAAAGCAAACGTGATGCTCGTCTGTCGGATAAAGGAGTGCCTGAGGCTACATACCCAAGCTTAGCTGCACTGCAGTTCAACACACAGGGTTGTACAATTTTTCAGGAAAACCTTCACTCTCACAGAGCTCATTTTTAACTTCTACAACCCACAAAAGAGTGTATCAGATACTTTGGCTCTGTATATTTTGGAAAAAAAATAATGTGGGATATCACAATATTACCTTACATACAACTTTAGAACCATAACTATAAAATACTGGAGCACACACCTATAAAGGAATTAAAACTATAAATTGCATGAACACTTTGTTTCTCGTTATACACATTTAATGATTTAGTTTAAAACAGAATGTAAAAACTCCTTTAAAATAGTGTGTTGAATTATTATTTAATGCAATTGAATTAGTATTGAATGGAATGGCTATGCACAAGCCAAGACTTTTCTCTTAAAAATCCCTGACATTTTGCATTTTGTGCTTCAGTTTGCCTTAAAAATAAGTACTATTTACAAGTACCAAAATATAAGCATATTTAAGCTACAAATTATATGTTAATGAAATAAGCTGCTTTAATGAGGAAAATATTTTCTTAGGAAATAGAAAATACTCGTAGCTGGAGAGTCAGCAGCTGCTTTTAACGGCTGCCATTAAGCTGCCATTATTTTGACAAAGTTCTTGTCTCAAAGAGACAGATTTTCTTATGGCATTGTAGAAGTCCTTGGCAAATTACATAATATTCATTAAATTTAAATGGACACCCTTGATGTCTGCTGTAAAGATGTCCCAGGGAGTCAATTTTCAAGGAATTCATAATGTAAGCAGCAAGTTATTGGAGAAGGAGACATTCATCACCTAAGAAGGCCCTGAATGAATCATTTAGAGAAGGAGGCGATAGGACACATTTTGATGGTTTATTTGTTAGACTCCACGAGACCCGAAGTCAGACACCTGCTTTAAGTAACAACAGAGACAATCTGGCCACGTGCTGCCGACACCAACTTGCCTCAGACACTTCCTAACCTTCACAGGAAAGTGGTTTGTTCAATCCTTAAAGTTAAGATAGATCCTTTAGAATATGAATCCTAGTTCTACTAAATTTTTGTTGGGGTTTTTTTGGATCCCAACAGTGGAATCTCCCCATTGCTGCTTTTACTCATTCCCTCTATGTCACTCAGCAGATACTGTTAAGGCTGAACCAAAAGACTGTCCCAGGAAGTTTTTCCTCTTTTTAGTGTTTGTCTTCGTTTCAAAGCTGCAAGTCCCCAAAACCTTTTCAAACCGCTTACTATTAAAGTACAAACATGTCAGTACTTAGCCCCAGGGGGGTACTTCTCCGTCCTAAATCACCATCCATTTATCAAAGACTGATTTACGTTGCTAAATGCTGTAAAAACACATTATAAATACATTGCAATAATCTCCATGTAATAGCCATTGGCTTCCAGCATTGAATATACCAATATTTACACAAACATTACACAGACAGTGCCACACAGTTTCTAAACTGGGCTGTACTTAGCGTGGTAGCCTGCTATCATCGTTACTCCATAAGTACTCCAGACAAGAGAAAACAGTTTCCTTTAGCAGATAGTCTTATGCCTCTCTCTCATAAAATGACACTGTTACAAAATAATCCAACAAAGTAATCCAACATTCAATTTACTAATGCAGAATAAGTGACAAGATTTGTTTTTCATCATCATTATTTGTAACTTTACTAACATGCCCAGCGTTACGCCAAAGGCCAACGTATCCCAAGTGAGCTGCAGTCAGAGCTTGCACAACACTCCCACAAAAACAAATTAAACAACTTAAAATATGAAAATAAAATCCTGATTTTTACTCTGTATGGTTCCATGAAGAATTAACTCTAATAAATGTAAGTGAAGAAAGAATTGTCCTTAATGACCCTTCTATTTTACATCTAAATATCTCACTAGTTCTTTAACTGTTAAACTATATTTAAAATATCCTTGAAAACCTTTATTAGGGGTTTGAGATGTTAAATAATGAAAACTCAAAAACCAACTCTATGCTGGGGAAACTGGAAGCTATTTAATCAAGCTGGGCTCTTGCACTGTCAACAGAATTACGGTTGGTATCAACTAACAAACATTATGCCTCTGAGGTAGGGAAATTGCGCTGGCTCCATTTTCAAATGGGCATAGGAACTGAGATTAGTTACCAGATGTGAATTACAGATGGAAACTGGTATTTATGCAGCACGGTGCTTTCAGAAACCTGCTTTCCTCCTCTGTCCTCCTTACTCACCTACTCACCATCGGGACAGCTGCAAAGTTGGGGTGACATGGGGTGAAACAGCTGGTGGAACCTGCACAACAACACACGTGTAAGTACACGTACATCTGAAAAATTGACTAGATTTCCTGTAACCACCACATTTCATGGATAGCTCAAAGAGGAGAACCCTTTCTAAACCTCGTTAAGTCCATGGGTGTATGATGAAGGACCTAGTCACAGCACAAGTTAACTGCAAGGAAAGGAATTACATCCCAGCGAAGTCCAAGTAACTGGGTGAACTACTTGCAACATGCTTCTCCTGAGCCAGGACCACTCTTCACATCTCCTCAGCCTCCAGAAAACCTACTATTGTCAGGGAACAGACTTTTGCCATCTTGCTGCCTTAAGCAAGAGGAAAAGAAGACAGGCAAAAGCATATTTTTTCCAAGAAAAGCATGCTGAGAAAATTGTGGGAGCGTTGAAAAAAATACCTATGGGACAGGGAGGTGGGGGAGAATGCTCCAGTTTTCTGTCATTCTGGATGGGTTTTATCCTGTCATGAATGAAGACGAATATGCATCATGTTTTCCGTACCAAAATTTATCCTCATGCTAAATGAAGTCCTGGCCTGCAGTGCCAAAGATCTCCTGGTAATATTTACACAGCCACAGAATCGGAGAAGTGGGGCATTTAGAGGGACTCCAGCTGTCACTAAAAAGACATACACATTAGCACATTTAAGAACATGCCTTTTTTTTCACTAATTATAAGTTTTGGACACTACTGAAGAGATTTCCCTTAATGGCTACTCTGCAAACAGCTGGGAAATTCATTTAGAGCTGTCCTTAAGGAAACACACCTCTCTGTGGTCTGAGAGTTTTAACAGCATGGTTCTTACAAACACATACTTAAGCAGAGTTTAGGTGCTGCATACTTTGCATAACACAGATTAATATGACAATTCAAGAAATACTGCGGTAGTGCATTGTGGTGCTTTATTAGTGTTAGACATGCAATATTCATTTAATGAACAGAAATTAAAATATTAATATAACATTTTAATCAAATTAATGGAGCTGAAGTTGCGATCAATGAAACAAAAATAAAGTTTTTCATGCAGTCTAAGTAATTCTCACATGTGCATATAGTTGTGATTCTGTATCATTATTAAATGTACACAAACTACCATTAATTGCACAAGACGAAATCAACCCTTAAGTTATAAGTAATGTTCATATCTTTTACAGACTCGGTACATAACCTGGATCTTCAGCTTTTTATAGTACATTGTAATACAAGACATCTGGAAGCTTCTAAGATGAACAGAAATGTCTCTACCATTTGTAACATACAGTGGCTTCTTCAACGTACAAATTATGAAAGATAAAGCAAATGCCCACCATACTTTAGGAGACGATGACTTTTTCAACAGAAACAAAACTCAAACCCCTTCATAAACAGATTAAAGTGCTACCTATTGCATATTAAGTTACAAATCCCTGAAAATAGGGTTTCATACCAAAAGTGCTGACAGACCCTTAAATCAGCATCATCAATACAGCAGCACTAGAATCCTTCATCGTGTATTTCAAAGAGCAGAAGTTAGTCAACATGCTTTAAATATCACCATTTGAAAAGCCCACTGCTAATGCCTCTATCACATCTACAACAGTAATGGATACATAAAGAGCAAAAAAGCATGAGCTTACTCTACATACTGGATGCAGGACAATAATTTTCTTTAAAGTTGGAAGTGTAAATAAACCTCCAGTGCAGCAGTAAACATATTAAGACAGCAGTTCTGTTTGTCTTAAGATGCACCTGAGAAAGGGCATCCTGTACAGAAAGAAATGCAAACTAGTACCTAACGAGCACGACTTTCATTAGATCCCCAAATGGTGAAACCTTTCAAATGCAAGGCAACATTTTCACAGCTGGAAAACTACAAATAGTTCTTGATACTGAGCCAATAGCAATAAATGTAGTTATGCATAACCTAGAGAGAATACTACATTCATTAGTAGGTGGAAAACCAAGCTAAACGTAAAATACAGCAGCAAGAAGCAATATATATAAATATTAAACATTGTTCCTGAACGGCAGAAAGTTTAAAATTTTTACTTACAACATTAAAGTATGGCCTTAATATTTGTTCTTTAAAGTGAAGTACAGGACCACGAGCAGAGCTATTTCAAAGGATAATTTTAAAGTATAGTGTGTACATGGATGAACTCTTACGCTAATTTTTCAGAGGAAAAAATCAAAATAATATGGAGATGTCCAAAATTTTCATCCCTACGTTTTAAAGGACAAGAAAGACTGATCATAAGTGTCAAGTTGTTATGGCTTTAAAATGATCTGCAAGAAAGTTTACAATTCTACCCTATGGGAGAAACAGAACTTGCTTTGTTTTTAAACAAATAAATTACTCTGTATGCAATGTTTTCATTCAAAAGCTGCATGATTCAAAAAACATGTGGGATGAAGATGCTTTCCAAAAATAATCTCAAAATATAGAAAAATGTCAAAATTTTATTTCTAAGCAGAAAATGACATGCAAGTAATCTTTTCAGGATTGCTCCTAATGCAACCTATATCTTTAGCTATAAGAACGCTACAAAAATATTTTCATAGTTGTAAATGTCCCATTCTGCCTCACTTAGTAACTTCACCTTTTCCTAAATTGCATTTGTCACTCTCCTCTCTTTCTTGATAAACTGTGAGAAACAAAAGGTGCTTTTATTCACTTACAGATCAGATAAAGACTAGATAGCACATTCAAAGCTTCACTAAATTTCTTCACTAATGCACAAAAATTGATCTTTTCGCTACCTTTAATCTGCTTATCGGTTTTGGTATGCAAATATCTCAAATGATCTGCTTTTAGTCAATTATGCAGTTTGATATTCTACATTTACATTCTAAAAGAAGTGATTCCAGAGGTGCTAAATATAGTGGAGTTTCATTTTAATAATTATAAGTTGGCTTGCAAGTGAAAAGTCATTGGAGCATATTGTCTGGTTAGTTTACTTGTTAAACTCCATCGGTGTGTATGATTTAATCACGTAGATACTACAGATGGTCTCACACTACTCAGTTTGAAAATGATTGTGGAAGTCAAAATAATTGCACAAAACTTCCCTCTTAACAATATGAGAAAACCACTTGCTTCAGCCAAACATTTGAAAATATTTAAGAATTTTTATGGAAATACTGAGTAACTGAAATACATCTTGGTGTAATTAGGAAACTAAAATCTAACTGAGTGCAAAACCTAACTTCCAACAGTAAATGTACCATAACTTGGTACATAACCTTTGGCACTTTGAATATATTACAACAAATTTACAGTCATTTAGATCTTAAGTGGGTCAAAAGAACATTCATGTGGTTTATGAGGTACGGAACTTGATAAATTCTTAGCCTGTCAAAAGACTACCTGATGAAGTGGGCTAGTTTCTGTGCTACAAACATCTAAACACAGAGCACTACCATTAGGTAGGGCTTGAATCACTCAGGCTCCATCCAGGCACAATCACCTATGCTAAGGGATCCCAATGCTGGGTTGGGAACACTCAAACTGCACCAACTTAAGGGACATAGCACTAGGGGGACCGGAGGTCGTTCCTAAAAAAAGAAGAAAATAAAAAGAAGAAGGAAAGAGAAAGGAAGAAAGGAAAGGAAGAAAGGAAGAAAGGAAGAGAGAAAGAGAGAAGAGAAAGAGAGAAAGAGAGAAAGAGAGAGAGAGGG
>NW_010140411.1:0-16902 GCF_000699245.1 Pterocles gutturalis | reverse complement strand
AAAGAAAGAAGAAGAAAAATGCTTAAAAGTAGTAAACTCGAACTGACAACTGTACAAAGAATTTTTTTTTTTTAAATAATAATTCTGTACTGTCACACAACACTAACATTGTCAAAAGCATTCAGATAGCAGAACTTTTTTCAACTTTTCCAGATCAAAATTAATCAAGACATCATTAACTTTTGCAGTTTTAAAAATGAAAACATATTTAAGTCTCTTACAAAAAAAAAATTGTAATTTAATTTCAAGCTTTTTTTCTTCCTCAGCAACAACCATTACAAGGGTGCTGTAAGAAAAAAACACAGATCAGGTGTAGAAAAAGCAGAGGAGGGGAGAAGATGGTTTTCTTAAATTCAAATCTAAAATATTCTCTGTACTTTTTTGTAATAACATCTTACTGTTTCACAGCAATGGACAATCCAACTAAGACTTATGAAGGAAATTAAAATTAAAACCTATTTATGTTGATACTGTGAGGATTCTTCTCCTACAGTATTTTCCCATTATACTTTAATTGCTACAATTTGCCATTTTTTTGAACAATTGATACCTTTTTCATGTCATTTTACAAAAAATTATTAAGTTATTAAGAACACATTTACTACATTCTTATTTCATTTGCCTCAATGAAAACTGACTTTTAGAATTACTTACAAGGAATACAGATTTTTTTTTTTCTTTAATGAAAAGCCTTTCTAAGTACACTATATGTGTTTAAGCAACACAGCCTATTTCTAAAGGCATATACTTTGTTGTCATAAGAATTCAAAAACCTAAGACAAATATATATCACGTAAAACTCAACCTTAAATTGAGTTAGTTCTATATTTTTTGAATTATCATGTCTATTTAAGTCAGTCTGTTCATCTCTCCTACATTTTCACTGTAGTAGACTTTGATTGAACAAAGTCTTCATATCTTTATTCCATACTTTTCTCCAGCCCCACTTCCAACTCTATTAACACTGTTCAAAGTACTTTAACATATAAAAAGGCATGCAATAAATTCATACAAAAAAGATCCTCAAAACAACCTTATGTCATGAGCTCACTACCTAAGTTCAATCATTATACACAAAATTCAGCATTTAAGTGTAAAATAACTGATTCCAGCATGTGCCATTACTGAAAAGGCATGGTAGGTTTTTTTACATCATTATACAAAAAGCACATTGTATAGAATACAGCATTTACTCTGCAAAGATTGTGCATCACTGTTTTCTTCTAATACGTGTAGAACAAACATTCTACATTCCATCACAACAAACCACACTTAGGTTTAGTAAAACGTACTGCACTGGCTTGAAAACAGTGGTATTGATGGCATGCCGTAATGTCAGAATCGATATATTTGCATAATACCAATATCATTCAAGAAAACATTCATAATAGCATAGGCTTCCCAGCTGAAACTGCCACACGGTGAACACTAAGCTTTTATACAAACTGCAAGGATGTGTATTATTTACTCTACCGTAAGTATTCTGTACCTAAAGGTGTTTAAAAAAAAAATAAATTATTTAGGTAATCCAACAGAATATTACTTTTGGCAGTCCCTGCTAGTGTTCAGAGTAAAAAACAAAGAAAAAAATCACGGTGTAGTACCATCTTCCCCTGATTCCTGGAATTTCTTAGGAGAAAAGGAATGAAGTCAAAATGTTCAGGTGTGATTTCCTTCCACTAATGTACTCAGCAGAAAGTACCACCAAGTATCCCTGTCTTAGCTTTTGGAAAATTTGCCAGCTTTTCGAGAAGGTTCATATGGCACTCTGAGAATGCTAGGTGTTTCTTCCATCACTCGTACAAGAAGATTATCAATGTAATCCTCAAGTTCACGAATATGAGTGTCCTTCTTCTTCAGTTGCTCTTTATGTTTCACCAACTCCTGCAAAACCTCTTCATAAGTAAGGTTACGGTATCCTGCAGTGGCGTCGAAAGGATTTCCATCCTGCAGATAAGTTTAAAAAACACCAGATTTTATTAGATAGGTCAGTGTTTTGAACAAGTTGATGGGTTATTGCTTTTCATGTTTCTCATGTGTGCCTCTTAACAGAAGCAACATCTCTTAGACAACAGACTTCCATTTGCTCTAGAGCTTTCTCTCTACTACCTTCCCTGGAGCAGACAGTTGGAGGTAGGTTGTTTTCTTTAAAATAATTTTCCCACACTGTCATCACAGAAAAAAATACTGTTCTCAGAGAGATGTATAGACAGTTAATGACCCCATGAGCAGTAACCACAAGAACAGTCAGCAGGACAATTCTGGGAAACCAGCTATGTAGTAACCTTAATTACAGAAGGACAAGAGAAAGCCCTGAGAATTCAAGTCGTACCGTAACTTTCCAGAGTTCTCGCCTTTTGAGCATATCATAGCAAAACATTTACTTGGCTTTAAATTACATCAGCCCTCATCTGTCTTTCATATTGTATTTTCAGTGGTTCTCCAGGCCTTGGCCTCTGAATCATATAATAAAACTTTCCATTTAAAATTTCAGGTGAAATTAAAAGGCTGCATCTTATTTGCAGTAAAGTACTTAGATAGAAATATGTAGTATTAAAAGATCTTGTTTGCTTGCAGGAGGGGCCCAGAATTAAGCAGCAGGGAAACTAGACTTGTTTCTGTAATGATTTCTGATGACTCAGTAAGTGCACGTATTAACAGAGATGGACAAATTAGTCCCCTTAACAAAGGGCAATATGCGTTCTAAAACACTATAAACTTGAATGTCTTATTCTACGTCAAGAAGAATTAGCTGTGACCTTAACTAACCAGACTACGAAATATTTGGAAATGCATAACTCAGAAAAAGATTGCGAGAGTTGGTTTATAAAAGTATTAGCACTGCTAGACCTGCAAAGCAGTAAGTTTTACCCAATCCAGAAACAGAGATGTTTAAAAGATATGAAACCTCTAACTAAATAAACAAATCTAACCTCTCAAATCCTGCACCTCTAACAGGGCAGAAGAAGAGAAAATAGCTTTTGTTTGCAGTAGAAACTCACATTAAAAATGACAAAGCTTGCACAGCTAGGAAGAACAACACATAATAAAGTCATATTCATTCCTTTTCCATGCTTCATTCCTTTTCTTTCCATCCACCTCCATACTCACACACTGGCATGTGTTGAATCATTTAAAATATGCAGGTGGATGAAGTTTTCAAATAAACCTAATTAAAAGCTTTGGGGTACTGCAAATAGGCTGAAGGATGACAGATCAATCAGCCTCTCTCCATCAATTGTATTCTAACAGTAGATCTTCAAAATATGTGCTTTTAAGGGTTTCTCACTACCTTTGAGGCACTTAATGTCACGTTTATGTATATGTATTCAGTATTTTAAACTATATTATCAAGTTACAATATTGTAAAGTGATCAATAACTCCCACTTTATTAAAAGGCCTAACTTCATGAAATGTATAAATTGGTTAGTAATCAATTTCCAACAAGCATAGAAGAAAAAATAACTTCACTTTGTGGTCATTATATTTGTAGCACTTTTTTTTCTAGAAGAAGGAAGTAAAATTTTCTCTTTACGGTACTAAATGTTTGTACACATTGGAAAAGACATCATTAAGACTTCCATATCTAAAATATGGAGGTTTCCTAATTTTCTGATTTGTCAAAGGAATTAAGATGCAACTATGTCTCTAATTATTATATAAAGTTTATAGGAAAATTGTGTGCAACACATATGCTTTAAAGATGTTTTGTCATACATATGCTGTATATAGATCTTCGGGAGGAATAACCTATCACATTAATAACACAAATTCTAGTTAAAGGTTGATAGAACTTAGAAATAAATATTGTTAAAGTTAAGATTTTAAACATTCAGTTTGAGCAAATAAGTGATACTTAAATGTACAAGGAACAATTGTATCTTTACAAAAATAGCTACTAAAATTTAAATACAAAACATTCACCTTACAATGAATTATTTTAAAAAATTCTAAATAATAAGCTATGCAAAGAACAATTGTCTCAGCTACGAAATAATATCGGGGTACACACTGACAGCCAGAGGAAATGGAGTTAGATAAAATGAAGGCCTGGCAATCTCTGATCATCTCTTTATTGTTCTAATGAGGAATTCTGCTCTGGGAATATCATCTAAGCTACTTTCACATCTTTTGTCCTCCTTCCTTCATCTTCCTTTCAGTTCTTAATTAGGCCTTAAAGAGCTCATGCTGCCCTTTCAACTGGCTACTGCTCCTATTCAAACACTGCTTTCAGAGACAGGTGTTGGCACCCGAGCAGAAGACATACAAACATAATTACTAAATGTGATGCACAAGGAAGAAATATAATAACGTGGTGAGGGCTATTATCACAGAACCTAATAATAAATTACTTCAAACACCTTAGAAAGCAATCCTGAATATTAAAAAAAAATATTCAAATGGTTTAATTCAAAACTACAGTTGAGATATAGCTTCTTCTCCTCCTAATTTGTATTTTGTATTAAATGAGAACCACCTCATAATCCTACAACTGACATTTCGGATAGCTAGTGTTCCAAAAGAAAAATCATCAAGGATTTCTTTTATCACCTTTAAATCCTTTAAATAAAACAATTCACATCTTATTTCTTGAAAGAATTAAACCGATGCTTTTACCAGCAATAAATTACATGATTTGCGGTAATACATTTACAAGCACATAGAAACTGTAATTATGGTTACTTTACACACAATAGCTGCTAAGTTAAATAAATTTTTTTTGATGTTGCATTTTGTCAGAGATTAAGTAACCGCCTGGTAGAACTCAGTTTTACTATCTGATCAAAGGCAGCCTTCATGTACTCTGACATCTTCCACCAGTTACTTACATTATAAAAACTTGGGCATTTACAATAACATCAAATGTTATTACAAGTCATTTACATAAACCAGCAAAAAACAAACAGTACAAAGTCATATTTGCTTGTGAAAATTGTTTTCTATATATTTTAAAGATTGAAAACAAACCCGCTTTTAAAGATTTCATCTATTCACAGAACAAACTCTAGTAAGACCACATTTTCCTTCAAACAAAGACACTGCATAGGAAATCTGGGCATTTTTTTAGTCTTTTCTTAGTACACAATTTATTCTAGGTATTTTTAGAGTCAAAAGAGTGTTTTGAATAATAACTACTAGCATTTCTATTTTTAGTGCTTTATGGGAGGCTGTTCATTTATTATTTGTGTTATTAATCCTGTCACGTATCAGTTCATCACTTCCACTTTGATAAACCACCTACAGACTGTCCTCAAGTCTCTGACTAGAGCCACAGGAAACTCCTGTCAGGTCAGTTGATACATCACTGCCTCATGCAGAGCTCCTCACCTGTCCATCACTTCTCTAGACTCATCTGAAATACCTCAAAGCAACAGTTTTCTTTTTACTGTCTGTTCAAAGATCTAATTTTCCCTTTTTCTCTACATCACCATGCCAGAAGTACACTGCATAATGAGTGTAAAACTCTGCTTTATTTCCAAATTTATATTAAGCCTGTAATTTTCTAATTAGATTTTCTGGATATGTCAAACGAAAAACAAAAAAACCCAAACATTTCCAAGTAAGTGGTTAAACAAGAACAATAGTTTATACTGTGTCAAGCACCAATTAGTGGGCATTTACTTATGGCTTTCCACAACACTTCATAACTCACCATTGTTTTCCTGACGTCCTCAGTGCCAGAAGGATTCATGTTAAAACTGTGGGAAAAAAAGCCAAAACCCCAGATATTAGCAGTGCATATTTACCTGACAAAAACATCTACTAGAAGACACCACAGAATTAGGTATATAGCTATGAAATGTTCACTATGATTTACTTTCTTGATTTGTTGAGCTTATGAAAAGTAGTAAAATATTCATGTATTCTTTCTTCACAATTTTTTGTATTTTTCATATTATTTTTGTGACAAAATTTGAGACAGTAATTAAGAAATGCAAGAAAGGATATTACAGATCGGGCTTCCCTAGCTTTTCTCCTATCTCTAGACTTACCTCAAACTTTCAAGTAAAAAGAGATACTTTAAATGAAATATTCTGGAAACAGGTCCCTGGGATAAGATTGTCAAAGAACAGCAAAACCCCACAGACTAACAAGTATTCTCAGCTTTCATGGCAGCTAGAGGGAAAAGATCCTTCAGAAGTTCCAGAGAGATCACCACCTTAAGTCATAGCTGAAAAGCCATCTTCTGCCAGGGACATGATTCATACTTGAGTAAATGATCTATTATTTTACAAACCTAGTGGTTATTCCATATAGCCAGAAAGCAAAGCTATGTCACGATTTTGTTGTGTTGAGATTTCTTTCTTCCTCAAGTGCAAAAGTGCAGTTGATATTGATAAAATCAGCCATTGTCAAAGGCTTAAGAAATGATCCAGTGGTCTCCCAGGTTGATGTATTTGCAAATATCTTCAAAAATTAATGCTGTTATGTTCTCATGTACTTGCTAGAGCAAGTTTGGAGAGAAAACTGACTCTGTGAAAATGAGTTTAGAATTTGGATATGGCTCACAAATACTATTTACTTGGTAACATCATAGCAGACATCATTCCTTCACATCGCAGACTAAACTTTTAATTTGGTTAGATGGCACGTACCAGCTGTCAAGGGTGATGTTTGTTGACAGAATAATGTAAAAAGTTACAAAAAATATATTTACACTTTTTTTAATTTTAAATGTAGCTTAAAGTAAGTAACATGTATTTTGTGACTGTCCATCGCTCTTTGTCACCTGAAATTATAAACCATTCATTTCATGGTATAAAAGTGGAAGGGACATAATTTACGAATGTAAATTATGTAAAATGTAAAAAAACTTTTTTTCTTTTTTTGCTGTCAATTTCTTTTCTACATTACTTTTCTTTTAACACTAAATTTTTTTATTCTGTACATTACTTTTCATTTCCAAAGCAGGCAGGCAGCCAGTCTTTTGCTCATACAGAAGTCCCGTGAACCATCTGCTGGACTGAGGATATTAGACGAAGATTGGATTACACGAACAGTCACAACTAGAAATCAAGAGGTGTCTGATGAATCAAGTTCTGGCTAATTCCCATTATACCTGTTTGTAACAGTGATCCGCAGCAGTCTGCCTACTTTGCTGGAGACCAGTTTTGAATGAGGGGCCTCTTTCATCGGGTATTGTCTAAAAAGCTAAAGGCAGGAACCCTCCCTCACAGCCCGCCTTTTAGTTTCACACTGATGTGTCAAACACATGATGAACTTGCTTCATTCATGGCTGCCTTTTGTGATCCGAGGACAAAAAAAATGAGTTAACTGAACTGGATCGAATTAGCTTGGTGAAAACCAAGAATGTCTCTATTTAACAAAGTGTGGCGTTAATTTGGGATATCTTTCTTTCGGGACTGTTTCCTCATGTTAGACAAGATATAGAATAATACTGCCTGACTGCTCAACTGAGTGACTTTCTGAAAGGTTAAAAAAGCAAGATCTTTCATTGCCTTGAATGACTTTATAGTTTCTGTGAAATAAGTTCTAAGACTCATTTTCAAAGCAGCAGCTTAAAAGAAAAGCAGCAGCACCAACTATGAAAAGTTACGTTTGAAAATTAGAAATATAAATCACTGGCAATATAAACTAATATTTTTTTTTTTTTTTAGCTAAAAAACCTGCAATCATTTCCATAACATTGCGGACATTGTAACTGTAATTACAAAAGCGCACATCTGTGTATTTTGCATGAAGCAATTTCAATATACTTGCAAAAACCCCCCAAAATATTAAACAAAATTCCCCAATAGAAACCCAAACCCCATGAATACTCTTACTCACATTTTAAAGAGATATGTGGAAAGCATACTGCTTCTCAAGGAAGAAACAGGTGCTGAGATTGCATATAACATTTGTTTAAATCAGATTGTCTGCTAAGCAAGGTGGAAACCCCCGCAGGGTTTCCTGCCAGCGCTTCCAGCCCAAGGTGAGCGTGAGCAGATGCAGGCTCTTGCTGCTGCACCCATAACTCACTGTCCAAAGACCATGTAATAACCTCAAAAGAAAATACTGTAAAGTTATGAATGCATACAGTTGGGGGAGTTGCATTTTTGGCGTATTGAAAGTCACGACAGCATTTATACTTTTTTAACTTAAATTTCATTGCAATAATACACCCCTGAAGTTACCATCTCACTTGATTACGGGTAATAGCTTACAGAAAACACACCTCTAAGACCACAGCCCACATGCTGTAGAACCATCACAAGCCTCCTTCGAGCAGCCATTTTCTTGACTTCCTAAGACCATTCTGAAATCATTGATCTAAGATAAATTGTATATCTAACCAGACACAGTTCATAGTTATAGTGCTAGTTATAGCCCCATCTCATTTTTTTTTTTTTTTTTCCCCAGGGTTTGAAAAATTGGTGGGGAAGTTTTGCTATGGAAGCATGAAAAACCTATGTTCACAGTCACAGAGTGGGGAAAAAAAATTATTTTAGCTTTTTTTTTTTTTGAGTGCAGTTTTCTTGTGAACAGCAGTTGTAAAAAAAAGTGGCATTGTGGGATTCTATAATTAGTGTTTCTCAATTATGCTCAAAATAAATTTGCTCTTTTTATAAATTTGCTCATGTAAAAAACTGATTTTTTTCTAACAAATGGACTTTCTGACAACTCACCCTGAGAATTAAAGTCAACCTGAGTTTCTCTGGCTCATTGTCATTAACACTGCGTGTAACTCCCAGGTTTTATATCTGAGTCTAATGCCTCCTTAATGGACATACCTTCCAACCTACACTAACTGGCTTGACTACTCTTCTTCCTGTTCACTGAGAAGAACTCATCCACCTTCTTGCTTCTGTCCCCTTCATCATCTCAAGGAATCAAGTCATCTTCTACCTCTTCCACTCATCCAGACAGGGCAAGAAGCCCACCAAACTCCAGCACTGTGAAGTCTCCTGCGCCTTCAAGGTGATGTCCCAGGTCCCATAACTATTTTTAACAGAAGCTCCATGGTTTGTCTCTTATGACTAATAAACTTTCATTCACTCCAACCACCTTCAAGAAAGTTAGGAGCTAGTAAAAGGGAGGTAAATCACAGCAGCAGATTAAAAATCAGCTGCAGTAGGATCACGCAGGTGACTCAGACCAAGCAAGTCACCCAACTTCTACATTGCCCTAACCCCACTATAGGTAAAACAGACAGACTTCTTCCATCTAGTGCAGAAATTAGCCTTGTCCCCCATTTCACTCATCTGTGAATTCAATTTGTTTCCTTAACAGTTAACTTGTATCAGATTTTTTTTTAGCAGATCGAATAATATCCATTATTTATTTATTTTCTCTACATGGACATTTTTCCTGAATATTTCTGGAGTTTTATTTGCTTGGATGTAAATTTTAGCTCATCTGAGATGAGAACTCTTCCCTACTTCCATGTTGCTGGGGGGAGAAAAGTGATGAGAAATTAAAATAAACTAATAACGGAGACAGGTATACTATAATGCTGATGCTGTAGAGTGTTTTGGATTGCTATTTCATCACCATAATAAGCATATTATTTTATACTTTCTTGTTATTTTCCCTATTTAAATACATTTCATTAGAACTACATGAAACTCTTACTATTTTTTCATAACACCTACTTTTTATGAGGTAGTTAAATACTTACATTGTGTGCTGATTATTTGCACTTTGTCCAGAAACTCCAGCACAGTGGAGTTGAGTTGAGGATGTACCACAGCCTCAAGTTTACAACTGGAGCTTGTAATTTTGTCTTTTGAAGTTTAATGGTAGTTAAAAATTCAAACATTAGGTCTAGTAGCTGCTTAAATATTTAGTTTCTAGATGACTAGAAATTAAAACAATGTTTAAAAAAATCTCCCCTACACCCGATTCAAGCATTTTAGTGCTTGTACCATTTACTCTGACAACATAATGAATGGGAATCAGACTCCTAAATTATGCTGTATGGAAAGTGTATTTTCTTAAGGAGCAAAAGCTTTTTACTTATCTTTAGCTATTCGTATTGGTTACACGATCATTGCACTGTATACTATTAGAACTGAAAACGTCAATATTTACATTAATCTTTACTATTCAAGGTACTGAAATCTTCTTTGTTAACTTGACATCTTGTAAAATAACCACAATACCTATGTGCTCAGTGTGACCTTTCATTTTTTTTCCTTTAATATGGAACTATGTTCTACGTACAAGTTATTAGCAAAGCTCTACCATGTTCATCTTCCATCAGAGTTGAAAAATTATTAGTATTCTTACTTCTTGATCTCTGGACCGATTCTTATTACACTGCTTATGCATTTTTCTTTGTATTCTGACAACATGTATCAAAACCTTGAAATACAGTTTAAGTTATTACCAATGTACTAGAAAAAACAAAAGAAATGAATAAAATCAGATACAGTTAATGAAATTCAGAAACTTTGCTTGCCATGGAATATTATTAGCCTGCTGTGCCTGGCAGTGCAGACATCACTTTATACTCTGAGAAGGAATGACTGTCACGTCTGGCAGCTAAGCAAGTATGGAGTAATCATATTGCCATTTATTTCCCAATCAGATTCTGGGGAACATCACTTAAGACACTTCACTATATAAACTGCCTGCTGTTAAGCCATGCTTCAAGGCCTTCTGGAGTTTGTGTAACCCCAGGAGGACACAAAAAGAGTATCAGGTTTTATTGTTATTACTCCATTTTCTTAATATTACTGGAAAGTCTCATGCCAAGAGTTAAGAATCTGGACCAAAACCCCTGAACTTTGAATGTAAGACATACTTTTCTTGTAAATCATTTGTTCTCAAGCTACATATTCTTCACCTATAAAACGGTCTGTTCATGAGTATACTGCTGCACTCCATGGAGCCCTTTAGAGACGGCAGAAGGTTCCATGAGAAAAAGAAGTTACTACCCCAATACAGTGCTCAATAATGGTTCTGAACAACATGCACTCCAAGGAAGCAGCCTCTTCTCTTGTGGTTCACGTATATTTCAAATTTAGGGCAGTAGAAACATGGCAATGTGACTACATAGAAGTTTTCAGTTAAAACAACTTGAAGAATTTAACAAAATTTTGCCTTTATTTATGAGCTCTTTCATTTCAAAAACAGACATGAGCTTGGATCCACAACAGGCTGGTGGTTGGTTCTGAGGTGTCCAATACTGCTGGAGCCAAATCAAGGGTACTGGAGGCACACGGGGCTGCATTCATGAATTTTGTAGGAGTGCTGGCCTTCTCCTTCCAAAAATACAAGTATCTTGAAACAATGGCACTTGTATTCGCACAGTGCTAGACACACTACTCATGAAAATTCACTATTCAGGACTTATGAGACATTCTAAACTCCAAAGTGATCTTACACAATGCACTCAAATGTATGTTAATTTAAATTTCTGGAAACAAACAGTTTTACATAAGAAGTTAGTATTTTTAAGCATTTAAATATTTCTCCTTTTACTAGGCAGTTGTGCTACGGCTAAAAAACTAATGAAGTTTTATCCTCAAGAGACCACTAAAGTTCTTTTATACCAAAAGTTGTGCCAGCATCTCCACTAAAAGTCTTACTATTAGAGATCTAGAAGTCAACCAAAAAACCCAACAGTCCTAAAACAAAATTTGGCATTGAAACTTACAGAACCATTTTTAAATGCTTAAAAAATAGCAGTAATTCTTCATTCTTACAATGAAACAGGAAAAAAAAAGTTAATCAATTTTACATAGCTTCTGCATTTATTAATACAGAAACTGAATATAACTTTTTTTTTTTTTTTTTTTTTTTTTAAAAAAAAAGAAGAAAACAGAACAGGCAGTGCTTTCCCTCTAGGGACAGATAACATGCCTCATGCATCCACTCAGAAAAGTTTTCACGTGCCCTAATGTGCACCAATGGTTAATGGAAGCTTCAAAAAATCTTGTCATGCAGCCAGCACAATGAACTTTCCAAAGTGGTCCTGAAATAGACAACTAATCAGGAGTAAGTGATTGCTGGTGAAGAGTCTGCAAGAGTCAAGATTAATACTAAGTATTTCTACAATATCTCTCTAGGAATTGATCGTTCCAAACCACCCTACTAATATCCCAAAAACTGTGACCATTGCTTTGTACTAGCTCTGAGCAAGATTTCATTGTTCTCCCATCACATGCAGTGATCCTTCTAAACAGGACGATAACAGCCTTGGCAGGACAGAGCAGGAGACTAAGAATCCTTGCATGACTTCTACTTGTTCTGTTGTTTCCCGTTACCTCTCACATATCTGTAATGTATTTGTTTTGTTGAAATAACGTTCTACCAACAGCTTTACCACACCAAATTAACAAGTATGAACAGTCTACAGTATATTCAATGCACTGTCATAGTCTATCAATATTCTACTGAGACTACAGACAATCACAGCTGACTAGAGACAAGTCTAGTCAAATTTCAGTAGAGAACTGAAAAAATCCTTTAATTTCAAGAAGAGCAATGCAGAAGTATCTGTTCTTAAAATAGGACATGCTAACACTCAGAGGAAACAAAATTCTGAAAATAGCATAGTTCACCTGATGTCATTTTTTGACTAACAGAGAAATATAACTTAAAATGTCAGAACAGATTTTATTACTTTAGCAAGCACAGCAAGAAACCTGTTAGAGATCAACATTTCTGAACAAGGCATAGAAAAATTAAAAATAGTGAGCTGTACTGTACACTGGAAAAGGATGACCTACTTGGTGAAGAAACACAAATCCCTTTGCTCTGATCAGGCAACTTCTGGGGTTCATTCCAATGGAGCTGTGGCCAGTAACTATGCCTCTGGCACACCATATATAACAGGTGAGATTGAAGCAATTCAACAGTCATTTATCTTTGGTGATGTTGAAGTTATTGCACTAATAACTTACCCTCACTGGGGTTTAAGGTAACAGGTTTTACTTTACAACTTCAGTTGACTAAAGCCAGGCACCTGCTCTACTAACCTAGCTCAAGTGACAAGCAATAACCAAGACAGTCAGGGTAACACCATGATTTTGCAATAGTTTCTCCAACTAGTTGATCATCACACATACAAAATTTTAATATTTGCTGAAATGTAAAAGATATCAGTTGTTCTTCAGACATAACATTTTAATATGATCCGAACACATCATGGTTCTCAATAGCCTCATGTTTTCATGGCACCTCACTTTTTTTTTTTTTCTGAATCTAGTACTAGACATATCAAATGTTTGAAATTGCAATTTCAAACATTGCATCCATTGGGAAAAATTAAACTGCAGATACTGATTTGTTTGGAACAGGCATCACTGGAGAGGCCGGCAGCTCTAAAGGCTATGTGTGATAACAGTATGGGGGAGAGATGCTGAAGAAAATAACTGCATTCAGAAATGACAGACAAAGCCAAAAGATGCAAAAAAGATGAGTTTAAGGGTTGGGGCTTTTTTTTTGTTTTGTTTTGTTACGTTGCAATTTTTAAAAAGGCTGAAGCAGCAAAAGAATACATAAAAAAATTAAATAATATTTTTGTATTTTATGCTCCAATTGACCGATAACTAATGCTATAAATACGAGCCCTATTCACAATTGTTACAGGCAATCCCAGTCATCCATTTCTTTCTCCACCTTCCACAGTGCTTAGAATATAACATATTTATTGAAAGAACTTAAGATAAAGTATAACCAGTACGTAGGCCCAAGATTTATCTTCTTTTCTCTAAGTTTAACAATACTTAGGTCATGGCAGTGCTACTTTAAAACACTTTTTTACTGTATCTCTCTATATATGTATACATACATGTATATATAGACACACATTGTGTGTACCTATATATATATATTCTATATATTATGTTTCTTAGAAAGCTCCAAAACACCTATCAATTCAGTTTCTCAGATCTGGAATTCGATCAGACTAGTAACAACCTGTCAGCTTTAAATATTGGACTATTTGTTTCCCTGTGTCCAGTGCCTAAGATCTTGTTAATTACCTAAACTCTCTTTCTGTAGGTCTTGTTAATTACCCGTCTCCTGTCTCAGAGGACCTTGTTAATAACTTGCACAATCTCTCTAAAAAGGTCCTAATAACACATTAAAATTAAAGATGCTTTTCTTTTAGCACTTGTCAAATGGTGTAAATTGAGAAATTTTCACATCAGTTTATTATCCTACTGTAGTGTATTTTCCTAAACCCAAACAATTTCAGAGAAATGATGCACAAGGTTTGGTCATGGCACAAAACAATCTTTGTTTTCCAGGAGTACCCTCAATTTCTTTAAGTGTGTTCAATACAAAATCCACGTGGCTCCTGACTGCAAATTCACCTCTTGAGAGCCGTGACAATAGCTGTAATTGCAAGAATGAATGTAATTTCAGATGCAGGTAAAAGTTTCAAAGCAGTGGATTAAGAAGTACAAACACAAAACTATTATTGGTAAATGCTAGCTAAAAATACTAAACATATTGTGTGCTTAAAAACTCTTCACTGGCTTTATGATATAAATCCTCTGGAACTAATAGATTTCATAATATTTACAGAAACAGTGTTTCTTGTTTCACTATGAGACTGCAGCATTTTTAAATTGTCAAGAAATCAGCTCATAAATATCATATTACACCTACACCAGACAATAAAACCCCTCAATCTTAACACTTATGTAACCCTGGAATACCATATCTATAAAACCCTTAAAAATACCAATTTACCCACTCAGCATTTGTAAGAAGTAACAAAATATCATCCCCATTTTACAGATCAGGAGCAGGGAGACTAAGTGATTTATACAAAGCCACAGAATAAACCTTTTCCAGAGAAGAGATTAACAGAAATACGGGGTTCTTATTTTGTGATTTCCTGGCAACTAGTATTATACACAAACCAGGCAGGTTTTGTTTTGTTTTTCCAAAATACTTCTTAAACCTTCTTGAAATAACAATAATAAATAATAGTAATAAAAATAATAATTTTCAAATAATCCTGGTGTACTTCTTGCTTTTAGGAAAAAAACAAAAATCTTGTAACTGTTGCTGAACCACTTCTACATTTTCTGCACCTGAGGAACATGCGGAAGATGTGTTTACCTTCATTCTTTTAATTAGTAAATAAGAGTAATTAGTACTTCCACTTTGCACTATCTCCAGTGTGGTCCTATGGACTGAACACCCTTTTGTGGCTACAGTGTGCTCCTGGAATACATCTTCCAGTTGAGTTTCATCAGATAAGAATCCACTTCACATGCCCCAGGACAATTCCATCACTCAAACCAAGGCTTAGCTCTGTGGGGTTAACCAGGAGATCCACCTGCAATGCAAACTCCTCTCCACATGAGAACGCTGATTTTGGACACACCTTAACATAAAGATACTGCCTGGTTTACATGCAGAAATGGTATCCATCTGAACCAGCTTAATAGCATGTTGAGCAAATAAAAAGCAACTTGAAGTCCAAATTCCCTGTGTATGCTTTCTGCATACTGAATTTGTTACTCAACCTCACTTACTTTGCACCCACAGATTTATACAATTCTTCACAGAATTACTAGTTTGAAAAATTAAAAATGGGTTTTCTTCAACAAATCCTCCACAGATAAAAGGTAAACTGAAACTGTAAACTTATTAAATATGCACATTTTGTATTAGTTTCTACTTCAAAAGAAAAACATTGTACAAGATACGTTTGAAAGAAAGTGAACTTACTCTAAAAGATTCTCACTGAACATAATACTGGAGCATATAAAAATCAAGAGCTTCTAACTTAAATTACTGCACGCTAGATATCATCCCATAATAGCTGTCTTATAGAAAAGGTCAAAATGTTTACTATTTTTGGCTTTTTGAAAACAATAGAATATCCATTTGTCTTATCAAAATTTTATGTTTACATAAAAGCCAAGAACTAGTAAAAGGGACTCATGCAAAGAGGGGGAACAAATGACTAGAGTCCTTCTGAATGGGCACTGTGATGAGCTTTTTAATTACAAAATAAAGAAAACAAAGTCCATCGTGATTACCGTTAAAGATTTATATTTATCAAGATCTGCTGCATTCAAGAACTTCAAAAGTTTCCATTACTTATACCCAGCATCTGCTTGAATACATTTTTTCATTTTAAAAAAATGTAAACGCTATGTAATTTTAATTGTTATTTAAATTATTTCTCTTGAAAGGAGCTTATTTAAATGGAAGTATAACTTCTGACAAACCAAGCTACATCCTAACCTTACTCTAATCTAGAGAAATCCTTTACTAAATAAATAATATTCTAAGACTCTGTCTGCAAACACGTTATTTAAGACACTAGGAACTGACTTGACTCGTAGAAGACACTGAGGTGATAACTTACTGAAGTCTGTATGAGCTTCTTAGCAACAGAATCTTTACTACAGCAGTTCCATTTCAGTCCATTTACCTGATTCACATCCATGATTAGTTTTGTTGAGAAAATGATTACAGGTTTAAATCAGGAGTGCATGCATTCTAACCTATGTACAAAATCCTGAGTTGGGATACAAGAAGATCAATCTGTTCTAAAATCTTAATGAACAAGATAACAAGAAAAAATTACTTTTTTAAAAAAAGAAAATACTGCTGTGACATTAATTAAGGAATTAACAGACAGGGAAAAGGCAAATTTGTTAGAATAATGTTTTCCATTTTAAAATGGTGATTTATTTTACAACCTTAACATTCCAGTTTGGTGCATTTTAATTTTAAATTCAATTTCTACCAAATTTAAGTCATTAAATAGAAACAAACCATTACCTTGAAAAAAAAGACTATTAACTTCTGGCATTAATACACAGAATAAAATGAGAATCCAAATTAATATAAGTTAAATAATTATCACATTAAATATTTATCTATTGGGAACAGTGTATGTGTGTGTGGGATGTGTGTATATATATATATAGGTTTTTTTAATATATATATATAATGGTTTTTATATATATATATAC
>NW_010140410.1:3527-33352 GCF_000699245.1 Pterocles gutturalis | reverse complement strand
CCTGTCTAGGTCTCGCTGAATGGCAGAAACTTGTCCTTTTCACATAGTCATTGGAGGGAGAATGAAGAATTTGCCTGCATGCAGCTAAACATCTTTGGAGTACTACGTGCTCTTAATTTGCTTCCCACAGCTAGATTCTTTTTCCTACATAGGCAGGTCTCATATAAGTGAACTCTTTAAAAAAGTGTGAAGCCCTAAATCTTTTCATCATATGATTTCCTAAACATCACTTGCACTTACTACTTTTCTAGCATATTACAGGTGTTCGCATCATCAGATTCCAGATGGGTTTCCTGAGAACCTTACATAGAAGAGGAAGTAAATCTGAAAGACAGAGAAATGTTTTTACTAATGACTTTAATACTTCTTTTGTGTGTGGAAACTATTGTATTTGAAATAATAATGTGAGAAATAGGGTATTTTGTTTAGAATAATAGGACCTGAATTTACAACAAGCACGACAACTTTGGAGATAGGCAGATTACTAATTTTAAAAAGAATATCCATTTGGAAAATCGTGAAATAAAATCCAGTCTATTATAAGTACTAAGGACATTCAAGTTTGGATGTGATTCTGAATGACCTTTTGTCAATATCTGGACTTTTGGATGGGTTTTTCTTCAATATTATTGGTGGAATCAGTTTTTCCTTTTTCATCTTCCCTTTTGCAAATGTTACTTTTCCAACTGACATTTAAATCAGATGTTCAAAAATTTTTAGCATGTCTATTGCCAAATGACGTCATAAAGTGTCTCAAAAAGAGAAGAGGCAGCTACTAAGAAGAAAAATATGCAATAATATAATTTATTTAGAAACAACTATTTAAAAGGAGCAATACTTCTAACATTCTAGTTTCAATGGATGGCATTGTGGACTGTATTGGTTTTGTCTTTTAATGATTTTGTTAGCACTCAAGGAATGTGGTAGTTAGGTCAGATAAAATAAAACAAAACAAAACAAACCCCCCCAAAAACCCCCAAAAACAAAGATGAATTCTGAAGTTTTGTTATTGTTTTCACTGGTAGTATGGCTGGGAAGACCATGGATGACTCTGATTATTTTGGTCATCAATGACTATTCTGAAAGGAGCAGATTCTCAACTCCCAATGTGGTGTATCTGTGCAGTGCCCTCAAAAATGAACTATTCCTAACAAGCTTAGAATTGTCTATTTGTGAATTCAGAGCTTTTTCTTAGTGTGTTTCACAGGACACTTCTTATAGACTGAAGTTAAATCGGTCCACACAACAGACATTTAAATATTTGATCAGGGTTTGGAGGACTTATTTTAATTTATATTTTCTTTAGCTGTTAACTTTAACTTCAGTTTTTTTGGTTTTAGCCTGGGGTTAATTTTACTTCTTAAGAAAGTCCAAGGTAGTAATTTTGACGCAAATATTCTCATGTAAGCCTCATAATATTTTTAGCTCCCTGTTATTCTTGTATTAAATTCAGAACAACTAATGGCTGAGTCAAGAGAGGTATAGGCGATCTTCCGTTCATTTGTACTCATGATTGGCATTTTGAAAACAGTAGGGGAGACACAATAGAGTTCTAATCTCTAGTTTCTTGTGCAGATATGTCCAGAAAAGTGTGGGGTCATCCGTGGTGTTAACAACAAACTTTGCTCACCTGCAGATTAGCAAAGATGATCTGCTCCAGCAATGGGGTAATAAGATGCTTCTACTTGTCCAGGGTGTGATGCTGCAGTCAGCATCCAACTCTCAAAGCTTAGCCACAAGCCATCAAATTATTTACTGCAGACAACAACATTTCCTATGAACCTAGGTGAGTTTATTGGTTTGGATGTTACAGGATAAGAAATATCTAAAGCAAAATCTTGAAACAGCCTGTATTCGCAGCAAATAAAAGTTTAACTCAGTTCATTATATTTTGTCTGGATGTTATTTAAGCTTATGTAAAATGCCTTCTGTAAATCTCTATACTGACACAAAACACGTTGGTATTTTTATTTACATCTTTATCTCACTTGGAAAAATTGCACTGCTGACTATGTCCCCAAATTTAAACACACTGTGTACAAATATGAAGATCAATGAATGCCTGCAAATTCTGTAGATTGCATTATCAACTCTAACTATTCTTATGTGTTCTTTAACTTCTAAACTCAGAACAGAAACTGATATTTAGCCAGCTTTAATTCGGTGTGATTTTTTCACTGATGAATTTATTTACAGAAACCATTGGAAAGTATAAAAACTGTGCTTTAAAACAGTTGCATGTGTACCTCATGGCTCATACAGTTGCATTGGTTTGCCAGAATTTTCAGTAAAATAATACCAAATAGTAACTACTCTTGACCTCTCTATTGTAAAAATTGATGTTCTGGGAAAAAAAAAGAAAAAGTTGTCTGGTTTCTAACCCTGAAAAGCAAAGACTTATCAGCTTTCTCTGACAACTTAGCTGCCAGTTCACACAGATTTGACATACACATTTTACAGTTAGGTATGCATGGAAAAGATGGGATTTTGGGTCTATTTGATGACTCTTATCCTGTCTAATATTAATTAGTAATAAGACATGATTCTATCAGACATGTGGTGTCTAATCTACTGAGCCTTAATCATGAAAGAATATATCTGTGTGCAAAAATTGTGACACTGTTAAATATAATGAGTTAACAATTAACACACTGCAAATGATTTTGTTCATTTAAATGAGTAACATTCGAGAAGGAAAGGTTAGTCTTGGCAAATACCTTTTTGCTAACTCTGGAGATCAGCTACAACAAGCAAAGCACTTTTATGTGGAAAAAAATAAAACAACCCTTGAAGTGTCCAATGAATATTTCATAGCACTTGCGACTTGCAGACTGTTCTAACATGTCTCTTTGTACTCTAGTCAGTACTGGGCTAGAGAATGTCATCTTTACTAATATCAGTAAACATCAGTCACATACAAAGGACTGCATTTGAAATTGAAATGTAGGCTACACTTGAACCCTATAAATTCTCTTTACCTTTTGGAAAAAACAGCAAGGACTTTTAGGGGCCAACTTTACAGAATCTGAAATGTCTTTTCTGTCATTTTTAGGATAAAAAGGCAACCATTTAAAGATTTTTTCTCTTCTTATCATTTACTTCTGTTATAAATGAAATCAAATACTATTTATTGCACTGTACCCGCTCTCCCGGCATTTTGTAATTTCCCTTTCTTTACAGACTGCCTCTTTTCCGTATGTGCTACATATGTTTAAAACTGTCTTAAACTGGAGTAAAGTAACATGTCACTAATTTAAAGAAAAATAATGTTACAGCGAAGTTAATGTCTTTTAAGGAGAAAATATAAATCCAGGGAATTTTAGTAGAGAAATAGGAAAGATAAGTTTCACATATAGAAATGCATAGTTAATGGAAGATGGAAATCTTAAATTTATCCTCCAGTCAATTATTGTATTAATAGTACTAATACAAAGTAACAGTGACAGCTTTAGATTAGATTAAACTAATTTTTGTAGACAAATAACATAAAAAATTATATGACTGAGTGAAAAATAATTTTAAATAATTGTGGAATTAGGAAAAGTTCTCTCTTATGAGTTTTGTACAAGAAATTAACTAGTTTTGAAATTGGTCTATACAGGGCATTGCAGCAGATCATGCTTAAAAATGAATAAGGTCATAGAAGAAGAGCTATGATGGAGATTCAGCTGTTATGTTGATAGGTAGACATAAGTTTGGATTTTATTTGCAGTTAGCTTTTTTTAATATTGTTTACATGTGAAGATGAAACCTGTCCAAAAAATACTGCTAACATCAGCTAATGCAATAAGGAAAAATATTCAAGTAGTTTAGTATTCAATTCTGCCAAACAGATGAATTTTTAAACCTCATTGTGTCAAATGAAACACTGCCATGCTGTGATTTTAGTTATGGAGAAATGCTGTTGGAAATCAATAAAACAGCATGTTTTCCCCAACACAACAGCTTTCTAGTCAATAGGAGGATCAAGTTATGTGATGTAAAACCGTGGTATTTGGGTAGATTCTTGAAAATGAAAGGCTAGGTGTTTTCAGACAGAGTTTATTGTTAATACTTTTCCAATTTGCTTCCCAATATGGTTTTTAATTTGACAACACTTAAATGAAGTTCTGAATCAAGATTACAAATGTGTCAGGAGAAAACTACCCATCTTTTCCCCAGCAATTCCTAGTGACAGAACTTTATATAGCACTACCTGTTCTTGAGAAGATTCAGGGTGCTGGAAATTTAGCTTTCTTTATTATTCCACAAAATTATTGGCTCTGTATGTGAGCTATATGCTGTTTTACAGAAAAAACCACACTTTTTGAAGCTCTGCTGAGTTCCAACTTATTTGTGTGTCTGACTTGAATACGAGGATTCTGTTTCCTGACTATTTTTTGAGGCTTTGAAATATGAAACCATTTGGTATCAGAAAGCAGAAAAGTATACACTGACAGTCCTCAGAGTATCAGACTGCCCCTAAATGGGACACAAGTACTATTGCAGAGCTGGACAGCCCGAATAACACATTTCTTTCTTGAATCCTTTATGTGTGGCAACACTGAGCTTCCTGCATGCTTGATGATGCTTGTTTATGTATACGCCTTGAAGACAGCACCTCAGTTGGAAAGTAAAGGGAAGAAATATTTGATTTGAATATGCCAATTAAATAAGAATTATATTGGTTGGGTAATGCCGCCCTTGAATGTCACTGACCAGATTGGTGCTGACCAGTTCCATAAAAAATAGGTATCGTAAATCTTGTGTCCTGCAACAAGCTATAATGATTCTTCCAGTGCTTACCCCTCACAGAGAGAGAACATTGTGGGAAGCAAGGGCTGTTTTCATTGTGCCTTTCAGTCAGTTGCAGTCCCGGCTGTACCATAACTGTCATGAGAAGGCAGGCTCTGTTCCTCACCCCACTCTGCTGCAATGTTGTCTCAAGAAAATTCTGCCTTCAGTGTGGGTCTGAGATTTTAGACATTATGTGTGCGTACATACACTCCCTTACATGTACGTATATTTACATTTATATACACCCACAGTATATGTTCACACATACACATTATATACACATGCACACTCTAACTAAATATTAATAACGAAGCATATGTGAAGGCAGAGCCTGTAAATCATAACTGAGACAACTACTGACACACAGTGACAACAGCGAATGAGCTGAGCCATTAAAAGTTGTAAATCTGAGCCTGTTGAAAATACTGGCCAGGGAAAGTAGCACATAGATTGTGCTATTCTCAGTCATGCAGGGAAAAATATGATGGTAAGAAGTGACCTTGCTCATATTGGTTCTGCCTGAGAAACTCTTAAGTGTGTGGGGGAAGAGCTGAAGGGAAGAAAATAAAAGTTTATCTATATGGAGCTACAGTAAGCCCAGCTAGATCAATAGAGTAGGTCCCAATCATCATTAGCTTGGCCAACAAAGAGGGCTTTAAGGGACAAGGTTGTATTAAGAAATGTGTGCTTCCTTTTAATGGGGAGGGATTGCAAGGATGGATTGCATTTTTTCTTCCATGACTTCTCAGAGCATCTCCTCCTTGCAGAGAAGGGCAGGTATTCCCCACACTCCAGGCAATACTCGGGCTGTGCTCAGCCCCACCTCTCACCAGCAACTGGATCTTCAAAGCTCTAATTTTTCTGGAAGTTACAAGAGGATCCAAAACTCCTGAGGATGTTCCACAGTGAGGAGACAATTGCACTGATCTTAAACCCCATGAAATACTTTCAGCAATAAAATCATTAAGCACCTTTGACACCACAGAAGCACAGAGCCTCAAGTTATAATTATTTGTATTTAATGTAATGACTGCATCAGAGGTGGGATTCAGGAAAAAGAATGCTGTTACCACAGGATGTAAAGCACACATTTTAACAAAAAGATACTTGATAATTTAGGAAGTCTGTGTAGTCTAAATAGAAGTCTACTAACCAATTGAGGTACCTCTCAGACTTCAGCTGGGGTAGTGCTCATTCCTGGAGTTGCTCCAGCAGACTGGTACAACTTGTGAGATTTCTGAACATCTTGCTGTTTTCAGAGGAGCTTTGCACTGAGGTTAGTGAAGATGTCAGAGCCAATCCTCTGGGAATTCAAGGTCTACTTTAGAGATAATTTTTGAGACTTCTGTGAGTAGCTGGTTTGCTTAGCGCTTTTCCCCCCAGCACTTACTCCACTGCACTCCCTTGCACAAATAACAAAATGAAAGAAAAATCACTTAGAAGGTGAAAACTGTAGGTACAGAATGGTATGTGTGTGACACTCCCCGTCCAAAGACACACTGAAGGAGATACAGGCAACATCTAGTGTTCATCTTATAGTACTTTCGATAGCTGAATGCACTGGCTGCTAGTGCTTAGCATGTTGAGGTAAATAAAAATGTACTACCTTGGTTTTTCCAAAGCTGTTCTTTCCATTTATGCTCAAATATAATCCTTCTGTAATGAATCTGTAAAGATGATAATCCTGGAATCTTTTTTCTTAAACAACTCCAATTTAAGTTTGTTTGAAAAGTATTTCTTGCTGAAACAGCAAACTATACTATTTCTGGCACATATATTGTTTCTGGTAACATATCATATAGTCTTAGTTATACATAGATTGCTTCATTGCCTTTACTCTTTCTTCATTTAACGGGGTGCACAGAGGTAGCTGGGGACAGAATTGTCTTATGGTGGAATCCTCATGAGCAATTCTGTTGACAACAAGCCAGACCCACTACATTTGTGCTCTCTCTCCCAGAAATAAATTGACTCTATCATACTAATAGAAGTAAAAACATATTCAGATCAGAAATAAAAGAAGCCATTATGACTTTAAATTTATATATGTAAGAACAAATGTAGATCAGAAGGAGCTGAGGGACGTCTCTTTTTCAGAGCAGAGAAATATTTGAGTATTTGCTATTCAGCTCAGGCTTCAGAAAAGGGGAGCAATCCATGTAATCCATGAAATATAAAATGTATTAGGAAGGCTTGCATTGTGATTTTGAATGATATGTGAGATCTAGGTCTTTCCCTTTAGCAATTCCTGTGTCAGCCTTCTCTGGTCTGCTTGTGAAATCCATCCTCTTACATGCATGTCAGAACTTGTGAGAAATCAAAACAGACGCTGTTACTCAGTTTAAAAAATATCATGTGTATCTTAGGAAGACGGTAAGTGTTCACAGAGTGTCGGATATGACTACAGGAACTAGTAAGAAAGATGTTTCTTTAATAGTACTGACAGACAGGAAGAACACAAACACATAAACCTCGACTTTTAGATCCTGATTCTTCACTTTTGTTGTCTCTGCCTAGAAGATGAAAACAAGCAAACTTAATTTTATGTGTTGTTATGGTGCAACAGAGAAATGGTATTTTGAGTGACTCTTGTTCACTCTTCACAGGCTTTGGCCATAACTTCTGCACTTCTGTGGCTAAACAGACTGTGGGGGATGACCCTGCAAGATTAGGTCTTGGCAGAGTTTATAGTCCACAGGAAGGGGTGAATGCATAGAGCACTTGTGGAGAGCATGAATGATGCCTTGGCATATTATTTCCACTGGCTAATCTGATTGTTGTAGTGTTGTCTAGGTGACTTGTAAGGGATAAATCCAGCAGAAGCTGTCTTAATGACCTGGTTTCTACTTGTTTGACAGTTTTCTGCTTTCCTGAGCAGACTCTTCTCACTGCCTTCAGACTCTAGTGTGAAATAACATTCACTGATGACCAGCATTTCAAATTTCAGATATATCTCAACAACTTTATCTACCACTTCATAAACCCTTTCTAGTACTATCCTGACATTTCGTTTGGTACGTCCTAAAATTTCACTTACTTTTCTTATGACTATGTTCTGTGAGTGTGATTTAAAAAAACTTCCAGGCTTTTTCAGTAGATACAGCTAACAGAAAGTTTTCTAATTAATTCCAGTGTGCAGCGCTTCATAATAGCATACTACAATGTATGGTTGCTGTTGCTCCTGTATTCAGGGTGACTTGAAAGTGAGTGTATTGGGCAAAAAAACACCTAGTCATCCCCTGTGCTGGTGAAATCTTCCAGTACTATGTCATCAGCAAAAGTTGTTAGAAGTCTTCTCTCTGTACTGAAGTTATTATTGAAGCTAATTTTGGTCCCAGAGCAAGTAACACCTCTAGTAAACTCCCTCTAATCAAATAATTCTCCATCAGACAGGAATATTAGGTTAATTTAAGAGAATAAACATTTGACCACACGAGGTTGTATTCTAATTCTGCATTTCACTTTGTCTCATTATCATTTTTTTTTTTCCATCCCCCTTCTCCCCAAAACATTGATATTGCATTAGCTGGTTATGTCAGCGCAACAGACACGTCTGCTATCCACTTTCTCTCTAATTTATTAATGTAATGCTATGTTAACACGTTGTATAGTCATACACCGACCCTCCCTTAATAATATCTGTCCTTGTGTTAAATTCTCAATAGGGAACAAGGTGAGACATCCCTTTAGAGATTACTTTTGCCTATGAACACCTGAAGATGGGTTTGTGTACCAACACTAAGGGGGTTTTTTTGTCTTTCTTTACAGCTATATCAGTTAATGTTAAATATTATTATTTCCTGCAGTTGTTGCCAGGTATATTGTTTGTGTCTGGGATAGAGTTAATTTTTCTTCATAGTAGCATGCATGGGGTTTTGGATTTGTGCTGAAAACAGCACTGACGATACAGGGATGTTTTAGGTATTGTGGAGCAGTGCTTACACAGAGTCAAGGCCTTTTCTGCTTCTCACACCACCCCACCAGTGAGGAGGCTGGGGGTGCACAAGAGTTTGGGAGGGGACACAGCCAGGACAGCTGACCCCAACTGACAAAAGGGATATTCCATACCATATGACATCATGCTCAGCAATAAAAGCTGGGGGAAGAAGGAAGGGGAGGACTTTCTGAGTGATGGCAAGTAACTGTTCTTCCCAAGTCACCATTACATGTGATGGAGCCTTGATTCCCTGGACATGACTGAACACGTACCTGCTGATGGGAAGCAGTGAATGAATTCCTTACTTTGCTTTTCTCGCACACATGGCTTTTGTTTTGCCTGTTAAGCTGGCCTTATCTCAGTGCACGAGTTTCTTCACTGTTGCTCTTTCAACTCTCTCCCTGATCCCACCACAGGGGGACTGAGTGAGCAGCTGCATCTAGCTGATGGCCAAGGGTTAAACCATGACACCAGGCTGTGTCTGAAACCTTTGCGGACCACCTTTTAGAGGAGATAAATGACATCAGTCCTGGAAGAAGGATGTATTTTAGATAGCAGAAACCTTACCAATAACAAACTTAAAATTTTGCATGCTTTTTTCCTACTGTTAATCATTATAGTAAAGTTTTATCGTACTATATAGGGCAGTACATTACAATAGAGTACATTACTGTACTATAGGCTGTTTTACATTATCCTGCAGGTTCAGTGGTGAGGATACAGTCCTGCGGTAAAACCTGTATGCAGCAGAGCCTGCAGTATGTCTTCTGGGGAGCCAGGGACAGCAAGCAGGGATTCCACAAGGCACAGTGGCAGCGGAGTCCATACAAGCGAATGACTGAACTCCGGAGGATTATCTCCCACTGAAATAGAATAGAAGGGGTTAAGAGCCTTCCCATCTCTCTTGAGTTCTGTAAAATCAGCCTTTAGTTTGAGAACTTGCTGTTCCATCCTTTATTCTTTGACACACTACTATTTTTAATCATTTACCACGTGATGCAGCATATTGTCCAGCAGCCACTTAGCGAGATTGTTGAACTCCTTTCATATGTGGTCTGTGCTGGATGATGCAGCTCACATTTCTTTAGAAGTAAAGAAAAATAAACCTAAACCTTGAGTGATTTACAATGACCTGAGTTTCCTGTGTATACTATAAACACTAGCAAGGGCAAGTGTCATCATTGTCTAAAACTGGAATAAAGTTCTTCCCAGTAGATTGCAGGAAGCTGAAAGGAACCAGAATGCATTAGGCTTGACATTAAATGGGCTAGGCGAAAGAATACTTCAAGTCTTCTAGGAACGGTGTCTCTCAACTGGAGAGCTGCCCTTTTATTGCATTTCCTGCTCCCTGCTCTCATTTACTGTGCACATATTATAGGAAAACAAAAACACTGCTTATGAACATAACATTATGTTTGTCCATGCTACTGTATGCTGTCTGTACTTTTAGTATACATACATTCACATTACGTATTTAATTATGTACATTTGCATAGACCATAGTTATATGGAGAAGCATGCCAGACTGCGGATAAAAGCTTTCCCTGTTCTCTATCCACAACGTTTTGCAAAAAGGAAAAAGAAGTACATATATTCATGTACATACTTATGCACTCAAATACACACCTGTGCTCTGTACTGGTATTAACTCAAAGATACGATTTTTAGGGCTCAACTTCTGTCTTCTTTTTTAAAAAAAATGTTTGCTTTCTTTTTCAGCTCTTTCTTTCAGGTGAACAGGCTAAACAAAGACACGGCAAATGTAAATGCTTAGATTTGTCTTAACTGCACAGGTACTCTTTTTAAAAATTGTTCCTCAAAATGTGCCTCTTTTGTATACAGCTTGTATTGCAAAGCAACAAAGAAGCAAGCTCAGTATCCGTAAAATACTGATGTCTAGAAAATTTAGTTTGAGATATTGATGAATAGCTATTGAGATCGTAATTATTTCAGAAGGAAGTTGCAGTGATTTGGTTGGTCTAATGTCACTACATTATGCAATTTCTACATGAGAAATGGGCATTGTTTATTTTGTTTCATTTGCTGTTGATTGCTGCATAAACAGTTTGGTAAATTCAGTTTATTCTTTTGAATTCATAGCAAACTGTCCAGAATAAATGTGTTGAACAGTAGCTTCATCATGAAGGGTTCTTTGTGACTCAGAACAAAAGAACAAATTGGAAAATAAATATTGGGTTTTGTGCATTGTTTGTCACTCACAGTCAAAGGAAAACATCATAGTCTGAGAGTCCTTTAATTTCCTAAACAATTGAAATCATTGTACACTACAACAGTTATCTGCAGTAAGTGGCACTAACAAAAGTGTTATTAATTATACAATGAATGAGCTTTGCAGGATCACTTAGATTATCAAAACATTAGGTGTTCCTTTTCTTGGCTTGGAAGGTTGATCACAGACTTTGAAAGTTAAACTCTTAAGATTTCAGAGAAATCTTTATCTGTTTTCAGAAGTCCATCAGATATAGGCATGGCATAGGGCTGAAACCTTTTCAAGTTGATTGTCACCTGGTATCCCAATATTTGCTCATTACAGTGATTGGCACCAGTATCTTGGGAAAGTGAGGCTAAAGCTTTCTAACCATACCATTATGATAAGCTATGTAAGCAGGATGTAAAAGAGGATGAAGTACTGAAATGATCTGAGGTTGTTTTAGCAATAGAGTTGTCAGGATGTAATTTCTGGGATGAAATAATGGATCAGAAAGAGAACCTGCATCATAATACTCACAGAAATCACCATCCAAGTATTCCTTTACACACAAGAGCCTCCAATATCTAACTTGCCCCCAAAGTCTTAGTGCTGCTCAGAGATGTCCGCAGCTCCCTCCCTCTCCACTTCTGCACTCACACTGTGCTTTCTCAGATTTGTTCAAGCAAATTTGCTTGAAAAATATTAGGCTTTGTTTCCATTTTTCCAACTGTACAGTATACTCCATTTAAACATATTCCTTCTGTAAGTGTTGGAATGACTGCCATTTTTGGACAAAGTTTTCTGTAATATTTTGGTACTATAGGTCATATCCTTTTGTTTTCACTGTGTATCTCTGGGTACTTTTTCCTCTTGCCAATTGGTTGTACTGGGCCAAGTCTTGATCTGTTGCATGTCCTAAGCCTTTGTTATAAATTCTGCTTGTCTGGATGGTGTTAAAAAAGCTGTCCTCAAAGGGGAAAGAAAAACAGGATAGATAGGAATTTTTAAGCAGGCAACAAAAGCAGAAGAAATGTAGTTCTTGCCATTCTGAATGTATGTTGTTTGTTTGTTTTAGATTTATTGTTCAGTTTAAGAGCATATCAGATACACACATGACTGTGACTTGCTATTATCACTATAATCTCCTCTGTGATTTTTGCCAGTCAGAATATCTTTGGAGAGACATATTAAAGTCCATTTGTGTCTATTAGAATTTGAAATTCATCTTTTCTTTAGTCTCTGTGGATTTCATTTTTTTCTGTTGAAGAGATTGAGCATTATATCTAAAGCTTGGTACAGGATTCTCTGTTTATTTGTGCTCTAATGGGGTTGCTGAAAGAATAAAACTGTTAATTTAGTTTCTTCCATAAGGAAAGGGTATTTTATTTTAATTTTGTAGTGCAATATTCCTTTTTGCTCCATTGAGCCAAGTATTGTTAGGACACATAATTAAAAAGACAGCCCTTGCTACAAAGTGCTTGTGAACAGAAAATACAAGCAGAAGTGATGTGGCAGAAGAGATGGGCAAAATAAGGTAAGGATGGAACCATCCGTTTTAGCAAAATAACCAGAAGTCACAGGAAAAGCTGTGACTGTTACCAAAGTTTTTTTGTTTTGTTTTGTTTTGTTTTTTTTTTTCTAGTGCTCTAATGGCAGGATTCAGCTCTCAGGAGGGATCTGAGTGAAAAAAACTACAGCAGTGACCTTATGAAGATTGGAAATTACATATTTTTCTCCGTTAGGTTTAGCAGATACGTTTATAGACACATGTTGCATGTCTCCAATAGACATGCAATTCTGATTCTCTTTTTTGGTAAGTCGAACTCCTGGAAAAAAATTTTGACATTTTGGTGTTTTGTTGTTCAACTTTTTTCAGTTGTGTATGGAAAGTAGTATAATACCCTTGTAGAGGCATCTGGGAGGTGTATGTTAACAACTGCTCATTATTTTTAGTATAGTTTGGCCTCTTGCTTGTATCAGTCAGTGTAAACTAGTTTGAAAGCCATAATACATGTTTATTTCTGAGTTGACATGCAGAATTGAACTAGTGAAGAGGGTTAAGTAACAGAAATCCTCTATTTCTAAAATGGAAGAAATGGTGATGACTGGAGTGTTTACTAATTGTTACGAGCCTATGCCGTACTAGCCCATGAGCACTAATGCAACCTTTCCCTCAGCCTCAGGCTTTGCATACTTTACTGCTCATGTGCTGTGTTTATACTATTGCACATGTTTTACTGTTTCTGTATAAGAAGCTGTTTCCTCTCTTTTGACCAGATAAATTGCTGTAGAAGCAACAGAGTTACTGAGATGGGTGCAATGCACAGATTCTCATGCAAACAGTAAAAAATTAATTTCTAACACATAGTCTGAATAACAGAAGAGAGTTTGTGGGTGGGTTATAGTCAGAAGGAAATATTGTGTGTGTACTACAGAGAAGTGTTTTCTGGGGTTTTTTTTGCCAAGTATAAAAAATGTACATATGAATATATTTCATTATTACATAGTAGCAGCTTAGTCCACATGTCTTCAGATTCCAGTAGTTTTCTGACCATAGAAGCTCAAATGCTCTAAAGAGTGGATTCAGCTCATTACCGTTTTTTGTGAGGAAAAATGTGCACTCTTTAGATCCTATGAGGTTTGTATCCTGTAGTCCAGACAGTCCATATGTTTGCTTATTCTTATTTTCTTCCCCATGGTATGCATATGTTATAGCTTCTTCTCCCAGATGCCCTGTCTCAAACAAATAAACGCAATGCTATTATGTCCGAAGAAGAAAATAGAACTCTCTGAAAACTTTTCAGGTGAGTATAGCACACCCACACAACACAGTATGAATCTCTTAATAAACACACAGACATGCCCCCCAAACTTACTGCAGCCTTCTGATACAGGTTGTCTCTTGGTCCCTTGGGAATGCTTTCACATTGCTGGAATATTGCTCTCTTTGTTTTGATTATCTCATATAGTGTTACTCCTTGTTTCATGTTTTAAAAAAAAATGCTCCAAGGAGATTAAATATTCTCTCAATACTCTACTGGAGTCAGGGGGTTTGCTCTTGTGTGGTGTGTCCTGGTCTTGGCTGGGATGGAGTTAACTTTCTTCATAGCAGCTAGTGTGAGGCTATGTTTTGGATTTGTGCTGAGAGGAAAGCTGGTAACATACTGATGTTTATAGTTGTTGCCAGGACAGACAAGGGCTTTTTAGCTTCCCTGCTGTGCCAGTGTCTGCAGGTGCAAAAGAAGCTGGGAGGGAGCACAGCCTGAATTGCTAGCCTAGGATTTATAAGCCTAGGTTTATATTGGTATATATGGTATATAATGGTATATTCCATATCATGTATGTCATGCCCAGTATATAGATGAGAGTCTGCCTGGAAGTTCTCTTTCTCTCTCTGGTTCATATCCTCCTCTCTCTCTCTCGGATGGCTCTCAGGCTCTTATCTCCATTCTGGGATTGCAGTTTCGGGACTTTTTCTGCTCCAGGATCATTAGCCAGGAAGTGGCTCAGAGTTGGCCTTTGGGTGGTGAGCAGTATCACTGTGTATCACTCATTTGTATATTTTTAAATTTGTATATATTACTTTAATTATTGTCATCATTATTTTTAATTTTATTGTAGTTTAGGTATTAAATTGTTCTTACCTCAACCCATGAACCTCTTTTCCCTTTACCCTTTTAATTACCTCCCCCATCCCTGGGAGGGGGGAGGTTGAGTGAGTGGTTGTGTGATGTTTGGCTGCCAGCCGGGTCAAACTCCAATGAGTGACTTTTGTTTGTCCAAAATGAGTGCAAAAGAGATGTAAAAACAGTCAGATCAGAAATTATGCATTTTATTCCTGCTTTGCTTGCCACATGAACTGATCCATAAGACCCTGGTTATGTAAAATATCCCCAGGTCTCAGGACGAAATGTTAGAATTTTGTTTAAATACTACTTTCAAAAGGTGTCAGTGTTTCACGTAAACATTTGAAGAGTTGTGAAAAAAGAGTTCAGCACAGCCAAGGCACTTCTGGAACCTGTGCCACATATTAAGAAATTGTAGTGACCCATGGGTAGTAAGGAAAGAGGTGAGACCTTCCATTCCCTCACTGCCTCTGTGCATATTGTTTTACCTTACTTCTTCCTTCAGGTCAAGCAAAGGCTAGGGTCTATCACAGTACTAATACACTGGCACAAGAGTGATACGCTTTGTTAGGAGACAAAGTCATAGAGACAAATATATTAGACGCAAGTTATAAAGATTTGATTTTAGTAGAGGTTAAATTACAACAGACTTACTACTATGCTGCAGAGTACTCTTCAAAAGCTTTTTTGCATACGTAAGTTTTAGGATTGCAAGATAGTGATACCTGGTTCCTCCATATAAAAAGTGTTTAAAATAATGGTCTAGGGCTCTTTAAAGTGTTGTTATTAGTGTAACTGAGGAGGCAGAGTGAGATGTATCCTGCTAATCTTTGAAGGTGGTGCACAATTAGGTATTTGAACAAGACCTGAGAGAAGAAAACAGTTACTCAAAAAGCTTGAGAGATTGCCTTTTACTTGGTGACTCCAGACGTGCTTCTGATGTCCTGCTCTAGGTGTGCACTCATGCTGATGGCAACTGTGTGGGAGGGTGATGTATGCGTATCTTGCCCTTTGTGCCAGTTGATTTGCTAACTCATGTGCCATGGTGAGCAGGATCCCAGGATAAGGGCACACCAGTAAAACGATCACTAGAAGTAGAAAACAGCACAATTTCAGTGCATGGGAGTAATGCAGTAAATGACCTCTCTGCCAAGAAGTGTGTGGTACAACGTGAATTAGAAGAAAATGAAAAAAAAACCCAACGTCTTCTTGCTCATTTCTGTTCTGAATTACCTGCAACAGCATGGTAATGTGACCTTAAGTGTCATCAAGGAAAATTTTATTAAATTGACTTTGTTATGTGCAGTGGTGAATGAGGGAAATAACTAAACAGAAAAGAACAAAACCAAAAATGTATAACTGAATATATGTGGGAAGGAATTGAATTAAGATAAATAAAAATAATTATATAAAAATATGGCAATATAATAATATTAGCATAAATTGTTGTGAATTCAACAAGTCAGATCAACATACTTTTTTTTTGCATGAATAATCATCTTGCGGAATTCATTGACCCATTACAGTTGAAACAAAGGAGTGAGCAGAGAAAAGAAGCAATACAGGAGTTTTAGATTTAACATTCCTTTACAAAGACCGATGAGATTAGTTCTGATTTTGGGCTTGCCCAGTAATGCTATACCAATTAATAATTGAAAAGCACATGTAGAAATTTTTTTTATATTTACAGGGAAAAACTTGCTAGCCAGGAAAAAAAGTTAACATTTAGCATATTTTGAAATTGATATGTTAGAGAAGTAAAAGTGTAGAATGATGACATAACTCAGCCTGATAAATCCTGTGGTTTATGAATGATTGTGGTGGGTTAACCTTGGCTGGATGCCAGCGCCCCCCCACACCCCTCTATCACTCCCCCTTCAGCAAAATAAAGGGGGAGAATAAGATTAAAAACTCGTGGGTCAAGATAAAAGCAGTTTAATTAAAGCAAAGGCCAAGGCCATGAACAGAAACAAAAGGTAAACAAAGATGTTATTCTCTGCCTCTCCCAGTAAGCTATGTCCGGACACTTCCCAGGCAAGCAGAGCTTCAGTGTGTGCAGCAGCTGCTCCTGGAGACAAACACAGTAACAAATGTCCCCCTCCTCCTCCTCCCTGCCCTGGGCTGTTATGGTTGAGCTGAGGTCACATGGTCTGGAACAGCCAATCCGGGTCAGCTGTCCTGGCTCCGCCCCCTCCCAAGCTGTGTGACACACACCCTGCTGGCTGCCAGGGCAACACTCAGCACTGGGAGGGCTGCTGTGGGGGTACAGACTCCAGCTCAGACAGACCCAGTGCAATGACCTATAAAGTGAGAAAATAGCAGGTTCATGGTATAGAAACTGTTAAAACGATATGTTGTTGCAACACTTTTTTGGTCATAAACCTGTAATTTCCCCAGTCTCTAGGATGGTTCTTGTCTCAGGCTGAATAATCTTTATGAAAAATGTTTCTTTTGGAATGATCTCTACTTCCTCTAAGTAGAAGAATTACAAACAAACATGAACAGCTTCAACATTACCTGCATTAATTCATGCTAAATTAGTGTAAAGTAAAGATATCTATATCTGGTCATCAATAGAAAAGTTTTGAAACTACTCTCATTCTAATTTTTAAATGGATTTGCTACAAATCTCGACAGAACCCTCCTCAGAATTTCCTCTTAATAGCTGTCCAACCAAATTTGTACAGTAGGAATAATCACAATCTAATATTCAAATCCTTCTAGAAAAAGAATTCAGGTATTAAATTTGTCCTGGGTTCAGCTGAGGCAGAGTTAACTTTCTTCATAGTACCTAGTGAGAGGCTGTGTTTTGTATTTGTGCTGAGAAGAAGGCTGATAACAGTGAAGTTTATGGTTGTTGCCGGGCCAGTCAAGGTCGTTTCAGCTTCTCTGCTGTGCCAGCGTCTGCAGGGGCCAGAGAAGCTGGGAGGGAGCACAGCCCCAATTCCTAGCCTAGGATTCCATCTTAGGTTTGGGATTGAGACCCAAAGGGGCCAATAGTCTGTTCTATATCATACACATCATGCCTAGTATATAGATGAGGGTTCTCTGGAAGCTGAGACCTTTTTTACTCTCGGTCAGCCCTTTTCTTTTGCTCTGGAGCCCTTCTTCTTGCTCCAGGTCAGCTCTCTTTCCAGATCAGCTCTCTCAGGGTGGTCCCTCTTGCTGGGCCAACACCCTCCCTCAGTCAGCTCTCGATCTGGGATGCTTGGGCTGTTATCTTTGTTCCAGGAGTGTGGCTTTGGGACTCTCCCTGCTCCAGAATCATTAGCTGGGAAGGGGCTGAGCCTTGGTCATCAGGTGGTCATAGAATCATAGAATCATAGAATGGTTTGGGTTGGAAAGGACCTTAAAGTTCATCAAGTTCCAACCCCCCTGCCATGGGCAGGGGCACCCTCCACTAGCCCAGGTTGCTCAAAGCCTCATCCAGCCTGGCCTTGAGCACCTCCAGGGATGGGGCATCCACAGCTTCTTTGGGCAACCTGTTTTAGTGCCTCACCACCCTCACAGTAAGGAATTTCTTCCTTATGTCTAGTCTAAATGTACACTCTTTCAGCTTATATATACTGGTGAGCAGTATCACTCTGTATCACTCATTCGTATATTTGTATATATTATTATTTTCAGTATTATTGTAGTTTAGGTATTAAATTGTTCTTATCTCAACCCATGAATCTTTTTTCCCTTTACCCTTTTAATTCTCTCCCCTATCCCCAGGAGGCAGGGGACTCAGTGAGCACTTGTGTGGAGTTGGCTTCCAGCCAAGGATGAACCCATTAAAAATTTTTAAATAACCATTTAGATTTTAGGTAACACTTGGAATCTGAAGTCTCCTCAAGGAGCCTGTCCTCTCCTTAAGAGGCAGTTACAGTCAAGATACACTGAAGTATCTGAGATGCTTAGGTGAAAAAAATCCCACTCAAGAAGCAGAAATTATATATTGCAACACATACACCCAGGTGCAGCTCAAGGAGGAACTGGAAGGTGTGTGGTGCCTGCCTTTGTAGATCAACGCAGATTAAAGCCTGTACAGCAAATATTCGGATCAGCTATTGTTCTAGTATAATTTTCTGTGTCCCTTCTCTCCTGAATGGGATATGTAACAACTGCATGGGATATGTAACAACTGCACTGCCAATGTTTTCAAATACAGATGATGAGACATTTGGGATAAGGAAACCTAAAAAAATGCATAATTCTTCTTACTGTTTTCTAACCTTTGGTAGAAACACTCCTAGGACTGATTTTTTTTTTTTTGTGAACTTTGCTATCTTTGTTTAACAGGTATTCATTTAGACTTTTCTTTACAGAGCTCAGGCTAAGTATTTTAATCTATGAAAACATTGTGGAGTCAATGTTTGGAGAACTCAGTATGTGAGAAGCACATAAAGTCAGCTGCCAGCAATTCTGAGGACCAACTTGCATATATGCACATGGACTTTAGCTTCTGATTTTACTTTCCAGACTAAAAGCCAAATGGAAGTAGCAGTTTTATTTATTTGCTGTCCTTTTGGAAGATTTGATTACTTTGCATTTTCATTGTTTTCAAATACAAAACTTGACAACTCCACACATGTACTAACAATAATATGAAACCCTATCACTTTGTTCTCCATCTGTCATAGAGTGCTTCGCAATCCTGGTGAGAGAAGCTTTATAAAAAGCACAGATAAATTGATTCCTTGATTGCAACAGACTTTCCAGCCCAACAGTTTCTGCTTCTTAGGGGGTTGAACACCAAAACAAAAATGAAAGTAGCATGCACTGATTCCAGTGACAATCTTCAGGCAGTCTGCTACCTGCTGCAGCATAAAACTTCGGAGCTCTTAACATTTGCCCCCTCTCCGTCAGTTGTCCATCCATGCCTTATGACCTCCAATAAGACATTACAGTCATAGACTCTGAATAGCACACCTCCTTCCATAACTCTAGATATTGTAGTGTGATACAATTATTTCGTCTCTAGTAATTACTTCAGAAGTCCTCATACATGTATTCAAGAAATATTAAATAGATATGTTAAATATAAATAAGTAGATGGAAAACATTCTGAGGAAAGAACATCTAAAAAAATGTTGGGAAAATGCCAAATCTGGACACACACTCCTGAAATGTCAGTTGCACAAAGCTCATTGCTAGGATATTAGGATACGGGACACACCGTGCAGAAAAGCAGAGACAGCAGTCTTTAGCTTTATTAAACACAAATTAGGAAGAGAAATAAAAAAGAACTTTAGAGACTGCAGAAGAAGCTGATATGAGGAAAGTCCTTAGCTCCGAGTATTAACAATAGTATTTTTTCCAGCTATAGTCTTCTTGTTCTAGAAAAGAACAGCTTTACTTTCTTCACTGTTTCTCAGATATAACATCTTTTCCATATCCACCTTTTTGCATAATTAATCTCAGGTGCAGATTCATCAATCAGGCTGGTAAAAGTATCACATGCACATGGATGTTTTTCAAAGACATTTCTATCCATAGGGAGAGGAACCCACCCCCCAGCCCTCCAATGCTTTTTGAATTGCTAGCTGATAAGTGTACAGACCTTCATCTGATCCCTGTTAGTCTGCCTTGGTTCCCCCATGGAACCGCTAGCATTGTGATAAATGCAGTCCTGCAGCAGCAAGTGTATCCAAACTGATTTACCTGAAGAGTATATTGCCCAGGAGTCCAGTGAGAGCAGGGCATGGTGCAGCTCAGCTTTACGTGCCTCTGCACTCAGGTGGCCATCTTGCCTGCATATGGGGCTGCCACTCGATAGCAAGATAAAATGGCTAATGGTTCAACAGTGTTTGAAAAAGTCAGACAAAATATCTGACTGAGAAGTACATTCATCTGATTGATATTTCCTCTCTGAACAAGTGGATGGGCTGTTTTGCATTGGTAGATGTCATGATGTGTGTCAGGCTGTAAAGAAGTATGACACTGACTTCTGAGTGCAATGGTCAAACATGCTCTCAGCATTCCAAGCTTTGCCTGTGAAATCATGGGCAAGAGTATTTAAGCACAAATACTGAAAAATTAATGATGCACTGGATTTGGTTTATTTTGGGAGAGCATTTTGATCTCTGTTACTTTTAAAATTTCAATTATCTCTCTCCTAGAAATCCTTCTTTTCTTCTGATTCCTCCATTCTGCTTGTGATCTGTAACAACTCCTATATTATGCCTCCATGTTTCTGGACCATGTCACTTCAAGTGTGTCGTCAGTGGGTCCATCCGGAAGATCTGTGTTTTGTCTGAATACTAAGCCGCATAGAAGAACAAATTGTTCCTCCTTTGGTGCCTCTTTATGAGCTGTCACTGTGAGACAACTGTCATGAAAAAATTGAGCTGAAAACTTGATTCAAAGCCTGGAGAAGAGGACATGTCTTTTTGCTTGAAACCTGCTTCTGTGCTTTAAAGGTGTGTATGTGACTGAGAGATGGAAAGATGGGCTGGAGCAGCTGTAGGACACTCTACATAAAATGTAATACAGAAATATTAAAAGGGGTAAGGGAAGAGAAATGAAGAAACATTACAAGGCCTGACTAAATAAATTAGAAGGAAAGTCTGAAGTGTGAGTTGAACATTATGGAAAGGAGGATTGGTTGCTCTTTGATAAAGAAACAGACTAAACTAGATGTGGTAGAGAAAAAGAAAGATGAAGGCAAAGCTGAGATCGATGTTAGCATCATAAGCTCAATGAGGAACATAAGCTCTCAGAAAGAAGAGGAGCCAATGGAAAAAAAGGAAAACTTTTTCACCATTTAATCAGAGCATCTGTGATTTGGTCATACTGTGCATTTCATGTGCAAGGCCTCAGGACACATGTAGAAGAACAAGACTTGCTTGTGGTCTTTGGTCAGTACTTGAGAAGCCTGTTGTCTCCTTGGGTACTTAGTATGAGGGAAACCTCTCAGTGTTTTTAACTATTTAATTTGTTGTCTCTTAGCAAGTCCAAATATTAGATGGCCTTTTTCATCCGTGCCAGTCACAAACCTTTCTGTATTTTCTGCCTAGGTAGTTTTGCGTAACCATTACTCCATCCTTGGCAGAAACACATATTCTGCTGGGAATATCCCACTTACATTTTTATGAAATCTGTTCAGCAGTATAAAAATGCATGGCATATTCTGTGGATTGAAGGAAACTGTCATTTTTTTAATGAATGAAGGGGTCATTAGATCTCTGGAGAAAAAAAGAAAATACCCAAGAATTTTTTGTTATGTAGGCATACTTAGGATTATCTGAGACATATTTTGATTCCACTAGTTTGCAGATACATCTTTTGTCATGTTTATTCACCTGCAGATTGATTGAAACAATGGCAATTGTACCATCCACTTGGCTTTTTCCTGCAAACCAAAACATACTGCCAGTTTTCTTTCAGCCTTTTCTCTAATTGAATGGGAACAAGGCAAGGTGAAATACCTTAACCAAACACTCTCTCTGTGTTGACTCTTCCTTTTCAAGTGTATTCTTAACCCAGACATAGATGTATTTTTCTGTTTTAATTATTTAGAGGAACAAAATCATAGTTTGCAAATCAAAGTTTGCATTTTCCTTCTTAAGCCTTGTGCTCTCTCTTGGACATGTCTCGAGTCGACTTTTTTTGACAAATAGCATTCCTTCTCTAGCTCATGTTATTTCTCTCTTCAGGTCTTTACTCCCCACTCACTTGAAACTTTGCCTTCCTTATGTCATGTTCCCCAGCTACAGTGGAACTCTTAAACTAGCGTACTGATTCAGTTGTGAATGCATATTTTATACATTTTGTTAATGAACATGAAAGATAAAAGAAACACCCAACCTTCTTGCACCACTTTGTTTTGTGGAAAAAAAAAAGTATGCAGACTGCAAGTGTTATGGCCTCCTCTGTAGCTGTCAGATGCTTTTGTAGTCTGCCTTAAATCACTATCTATTTAGCAAGCACACCCATAAAGTGCCAAGTAACTAAGGATTCAAAATCACACATACTTAGAATAATTCCATCTAGTCCAGTATCCTATGTCTGGCAATGGTCACTAGCAGATATTTTTGTGAAAAATGTGAGAACAAAAGAAAGACATGGTTAACCGAGTTGTTTGAGTCTTTGTGTTTAATGTATCAGATATATTTTTTTCTTCCAATTTTTTTTTTCAAATCCTTAAAAAGTTTGGTGTCTCCACTGTATGACAGTAAGTTCTACAAAGCAATTATATTACATGTGATTCTTAGACTCAGTTTTAGATTGCCTCTTGCTGATGTCATGGAAGGTCCACAGGTTTTGAACTACAGAAAAACAAAGAATTACAGTTTTAGGTAACATTGTTTTCAGTTTTATTCCTGATTCTATGTATTACTGTTACTTCTCTCAATTGTCTCTTTTCCCTATTCATTTAAACTTCCTTTAGGCCAGGCTATTTTTCTTGCTTATATGTTTTCCAGCTCCCCTATAGTCTGCCTGTCCATCTGTCTGCCCTCCTTTTAACATGATAGTGTCTCTGCTCTTTGCACTGTCTGGTATGATTATTGTCAGTACATCAGACCTCCTCTGATGGCACAACAAACCACAAGCCCCTGTGATCACCCACTTACTTTCTTTTCACTGCTTCTCAGTGCCCTAGCTCTGTTACTAGAGTCAACCATACTAAGTGGGCTTTGTTCCTCCTTCATCTATTAAAATGCAGTTTGCATTCACACACAAGTTTTCGATCCATTAATGGTGAAGCTAACTGAAGAAGTGTTATTTTATATCCATGATAATGAATTGACATAAATTCTTACTCCATATGCATAACTTTGGAAAACATAGCTTTAAGTTTTACATTTTCATTTTCAGACCCAATATCCAATGATATAAATGCCTGTATACTAACACATGGAGCATGGGGAACAAGCAAGAAGAGTTACAGACATGTGTGTGTGTACAGGGTTATGATGTCATTGGCATCACTGAGACGTGGTGGGATGGCTCTCATGACTGGAGGGTAGGAATAGATGGGTATAAACTCTTTAGGAAAGACAGGCAGGGGAGAGGGAGGGGTGGGTGTTGCCCTCTGTGTCAGAGACCAGCTGGAGTGCTTGGAGCTCCACCGGGGGATGGATGAGGAGCTGCCACAGAGCTTATGGCCCAGGGTTGAACGGAAGGCAGGGGAAGGAGATGTTGTAGTGGGGGTCTGCTACAGGGTGCCTGACCAGGAAGACCAAGTGGATGAGGCCCTCTACAAACAGATAAAAATGGCTTCATGTTCACAAGCTATGGTCCTCATGGGGGACTTCAACCACCCCGATATCTGCTGGCAGGACAACACAGCAGGGCACCAGCAATTGAAGACGTTCCTGGAATGCACTGATAACAACTTCCTCATCCAAGTGTTAGGGGAACTGACGAGAAAAGGTCCTGACCATCAAGGAGGGGCTAGTGAGTAATGTGAAGCTCAAGGGCAACCTTGGCTGTAGTGACCATGAAATGGTTGAGTTCAAGATCCTTAAGGGGTCAAAGATGGTGCAAAGCAAGGTCACTACTCTGGACTTCAAGAGGGCAGACTTCGACCTCTTCAGGGACCTACTTGTCAGAGTGTTGTGGGACAAAGCCGTGGAGGGAAGAGGGGCCCAAGAAGGATGATCAGTATTCAAAGGCCACCTCCTGCAAGCACAGGAGTAGTGTATCCCTAGAAAGAGGAAGGCAGGCCAGAATGCCAGGAGGCCTGCATGGATGAACAAGGAGCTTCTGGACTTGTTCAGGCAGAAAAAGAAAATATATAAGGAGTGAAAGCAAGAACGGGTTAGCTGGGAGGTGTACAAAGAGCCTGTCTGAGCAGCCAGGGATCAGGTTAGGAAAGCTAAAGCCCAGACAGAATCAAATCTAGCCAGGGATATAAAGCGGAACAAGGAGACCTTCTATAAGTACATTGGTGAAAAAAGGAAGACTAGGGAAGATGTTGTCCCTCTCCGAAAGGAGACTGGAGACCTGGTCATGAGGGATACGGAGAAGGCGGAGGTGCTCAATGACTTCTTTGCCTTGGTCTTCACTGGCAAGGGCTCTGGCTGCACCGCCCAAGTTGCAGAAAGTGAAAGTAAGAAGTGGGAGAAGGAAGATCCACCCACCGAAAGTGAAGATCAGGTTCCAGACCTTCTAAACAGCCTGAAGGTACACAGGTCCATGGGACCTGATGAGATCCACCCACAGGTCCTCAGGGAACTGGCAGATTAAGTTGCCAAGCTATTAACCATCATATTTGAAAGGTCATGGCAGTCTGGTGAAGTCCCACTGACTGGAAAAGGGGAAACATAACCCCCATTTTCAAGAAGGGTAAAAAAGAAGACCTGGGGAACTACAGGCCAGTCAGTCTCACCTCTGTGCCTGGCAAGATCATAGAGCAGATACTCCTGAAGTCTCTACTAAGGCACATGGAAAATGAAGGAGAGGTGACTGGTAACCATCATGGCTTCACCAAGGGCAAATTGTGCCTGACAAACCTAGTTGCCTTTTATGATGGAGTTATGGCATCAGTGGACAAAGGAAGAGCAACTGATGTCGTCCACCTGCACTTCTGCAAAGTGTTTGACACTGTCCCGCATGACATCCTGGTAGCCAAGTTGGAAAAATACGGACTTGGTGGCTGGACCACCTGCTGGATAAGGAATTGGCTGGATGGTCACACTCAGAGAGCTGCAGTCAATGGCTCAATGTCTAAATGGAGACCAGGAGGAGTGGCGTTCCTCAGGGTTCGGTACTGGGACCGGTGCTATTTAACATCTTTTGTCAGCGACAGGGACAGTGGGATCGAGTGCACCCTCAGCAGGTTTGCTGATGACACCAAGCTGTGTGGTGCAGTCGACACACTGGAGGGAAGGGATGCTATCCAGAGGGACCTGGACAGGCTTGAGAGGTGGGCCCATGCCAACATTATGAAGTGCAACAGGGCCAAGTGCAAGGTCCTGCACAAGGGTCGAGGCAATCCCAAGCACCAATACAGGCTGGGTGGAGAGTGGATAGAGAGCAGCCTTGAGGAGAAGGATTTGGGGGTGTTGGTAGATGAAAAACTGAACATGAGCCAGCAGTGTGCACTTGGGGCCCAGAAGGCCAACTGGATCCTGGGCTGCATCAAGAAGACCATGACCAGCAGGTCAAAGGAGGTGATTCTGCCCCTCTACTCTGCTCTCATGAGATCCCACCTGTACTGCATCTAGCTCTGGGTCCCCCAACGCAAGAATGATGTTGAGCTGTCAGAGCAGGTCCAGAGGAGGGCCGTGAAGATGATCAGAGGGCTGGAGCACCTCCCATACCGAGGACAGGCTGAGAGAGTTGGGGTTGTTCAGCCTGGAGCAGAGAAGGCTCTTGGGTGACCTTATAGCAGCCTTTCAGTAACTGAAGGGGGCCTACAGGAGAGATGGGGAGGGACTTTTTACAAGGGCATGCAGTGACAGGATGAGGGGTAATGGATTAAAATTGGAAGGGGACAGATTTAGACTAGATATAAGGAAGAAATTTTTCACTATGAGGGTGGTGAGACACTGGAACAGGTTGCCCAGAGAAGCTGTGGATGCCCCATCCCTGGAGGTGTTCAAGGCCAGGCTGGATGAGGCTTTGGGCGACCTGGTCTAGTGGTAGGTTTCCCTGCCCATGGCAGGGGGGTTGGAACTAGATGATCTCCAAAGTCCTTTCCATCAACCACACCACAGAGCTTGGTGTCGTCAGCAAACTTGCTGAGGGTGCACTCGATTCCACTGAACTTTCCTCACTTTATGTTCAGAGCAGGCTTTTCTATCTTTTTATTGCACAGTGTTCTGACATGTGTTGCATTTGCCGAAGCACCATCTTCTCCTGCACAGGGAAGGGGCAAGCAAAATACTTAGAACACTAGAGCTGATCTGTAATTATGTCAGAATCCCTTTATGTAATGCTGGTAGTAGAAGTGTCCTGTATTTTAAATAAAAATGAGTTCTGTAGTTTGTCATATTCCTGTGGCTGCTCATGAAGCCAATGCAGCCCTTGAGATTTCTCTTCCCAGCCCCCAGTCTCCCGAGAACAGATTTCTTCACATTTTCTGATGTTTGTGCATTGCACACTCTTAAAAAATGGACATAGGAACCACATGCTGGGTCTTCAAATGTCAAGATGAAGATAATTAATCTCAGTATGTTTTCACACAATGGAACTGAGCATTACTGGTTTCTTTCTGACTATGAAGCTTTGACTCCTCCCCATCAAAAGATAAATTTAGAAATTAAGCTTCCTTTCTGGTGTCCACAGTGTGTTTTTTGAAGCAAACTAAAATACGTGCAAATATATAGTGAAGTCATACACAGTTTTATGTGTTTAAGATAATATTAGTAAAACATATTTCACGTATATTTTTTCTTTCAAATATCTTTTGCAATAGGACCTTGTGAGTCCTAAGGCTTCAGGCTTCTTGTTGAGTACTGTATTTATTCTTTCCCAGAGTGGTGACTATTTTAAGGAAGTGCTTTAAATTATTTAATTTTTATTCTACTTTTCTTTACCGTTTATTGATTTTTGGCTGTGCAAATTGGACTCTTACCCAAGCATCTTGCCCTACCATAGCCAACCCTCGTTTAAAAATTTCCAAGTGTTTTGTGAACAGTCATCCATTAAAACCTGCAACACTCTTGTCAGGCATGTAGGTTGTGCTAGATGTCATTATAATACCCATTTTTCAGCTGAAAATCTTGACTCAGAAATTGTGCCAGTAAAAGCGCATTCATTTCCTTAAGGGTGACATATTTTCCTATGCTTGGTTTGAAAGGAGTTTATAAAGAGATACTGATGCATGTAATGGCTTGATTACTGTATATAAACACATAACCTCATAACTTCTGGATGTAAATTACATGCCCATATTTGAGAATGTGTGATTTAGTAGTTAACTTGAGATCAAGTTAAAAACCAGGAACATAATGTAGGAGACCTAACTTGCAGCCCTTTACTGTGCTATGGCCTATAGTTTATGTAGACTAACCTGCAACTATTTTTCCTCCCTCCTACTTCCTTTATAACCTGAGTTTCCTGCAGTCTGGAAAGTTTGCCGTGATGTGATCTGACCTTTTTTTAATTAAAAAAAAATCTAAGAAACAAATTATCAAAGTACGAATTTGATCCGAGTTCAGAGAATCAATCCAAGTATGTCCTGAAATGTGCACTTTTGCTGAAAAGCAAACAGATTTTTTATACCACTGGAATTCTCTAATCTTGGCAAGACTTAGCACTGTTTCATTTCTTAGCTAACCTTTATAAGTTACTCTTCATCTGCTGCACATTGAATCTTCCCAAACATGGCAGTTTTGCCATGAAGAGACAGAAAGACAGATGGATAAGGGTCAAGAAAATCAGTTTCTTATTCACCATCATATACAGTATGAGTAAAATATCATCTACAAGGCCCAGGCTTAAAAAGTTCTCTTGATTCATGTTGGTCGGGTACAGGAGATTTCCTACAGTTGAAATAGGTAATACTTCTAAGACTTCTGTTAGTACTGAAAATGAAAGAAACTTTCAAAGTGGGGCAACTAGTTACGATGAAATAGCTGAAAACACGACTCAGAAAATGCCAGTCTAAACAGAGAAATTCTCTATATGTCCCTTAAATTGTTGCTGGATTTTGATTGGTTCTGTAATTCAGATACCTTCTCCATAATATTATTATATCTGTACTTTGTGCACAATTTTATTTGCCCCAATACTGTGTGGTAGGTTCTATTTAAACTCTTTGAAAATTGTTATAACGTCCCAAATAAGCTAAAATTCTTTATCAAAGCAATAGTTTAAAAAATACGTTCCATTAATTGAACTTTGTCTATTTGAAATTAGACCATCTCAGATGTGTGCCACAATGTGCGGCAAAAGTTCACTGACTAACTGGACCTTGGACAACTGTATAGGAACGATAAATCTGTGAGAAACTTATTGCCAGTTACACCTTTTTTATTTTTATTTGGGAAGCTGGTGAAATACAACCCAAATAATTATTTCTAAAAGGAAATCTTGCATCACAATCCATGAGAGCTGCTTTCTCTTGTCTGTGCGAGGCAAAGTACTGTTCTCAACCAGCCTATAATGATGTTGTAATATTGTCTCATTGCAAATCTACCATTGGGGAAAATCTGGAAAAGGATGTTGTTTGAGTTCTGGAATTCTTCAATGGGTTGCAACACTGATAGCCTGAAATTCTAGTGGATCTGACAAAATAGACAAATCAGTAGAACATTGATCTTTACCTGCAAAACGGCTCAAAGCCCACCTGACTTCATAGACTCAATGCTGATGGTAGAGATGCTAACTTCTAGCATGGGGACACCAGGTGAATTAGGAAGTGTCTGTGCATGCTTAAGAAGGCTACTTAGATAACAGAAATTTGAGTTTATTAGGAGCAAGGGAGTCTTTGGAGGATGGAAGTATCTATAATATAAGGAACAGTCTCTGCCGTAACCAGAAGGAAACAGACTGCTGTAACAAATTAAAAAAGGGCTTAAACTATGAGCTAGGGAAGGCATACAGCAAAAAGACAATTCAGCTAGGAATAATAGCTATACAAATGAAATTACTTTATGTATCCAATAAGTAGAACTGAGACTGAAATTCAATTGCATGGGTGATATGGGAGAAAAGAGGAGAGAAATCCAGTAAGACAACAGAGGTCCAGGAAGGTAGTGGCAATGTGGTGTTCAGTTTGGACTGGAATTTTTTAGGACATGTCTCAGCATGTTGGTTTTCACATCCTCTATACTCTTATCTTGTGTATTTTATGTATTTTGCAACATTAATTATCTACTGTGGAAAGCTGAGGTCTGATAATTTGAAAAGTTTCCACTGTGCTAAGAAAAGAGCCTGATAACTGCAACTTGTAACTACAAATTTCAAAGCTAAAAATTAATACAGATATTGGTAAACCCAAGCCTTAATGGCTGAATCATAAAGATGCGTATACCAGAAAAAATGGCTGTTGGCTTAAATTAGTTTTTTCATAAACTGTTTGGGAAAGAAATATTTATGCATGTTGAGGTTTACAAATAGAGAGGTAAAAACATGGGAAAGATAGCTTCAGTTTCTGGCAGCAATCTTTGAGAATATTGCTCTTACCATCTGCTCAGGTTTCCATATCACAGAATCACAGAATCACAGAATGTTAGAGATTGGAAGGGACCTCGAAAGATCATCTAGTCCAACCCCCCTGAACTAACCTAGAATTCATTGTTTGGCAATCTTTATCTCATTTCACACAAATGCAGCAGAAAAGCCGCAAGAAAGGCAACTGACATGCTCAGATCCATAATCAACCTTGACCTAGGGA